>NW_024082492.1:0-21061 GCF_003009895.1 Hyaena hyaena
GGGCATGAAGGAGGGCACTTTGGGGATGAGCACTGAGTGTTATGTAGAAACTAATTTGACAATAAACTATTTGTAAAAAAAAAAACAAAAAAAACAAATGTCTGTTGTTTAAGCCACTCAATCTACACTTTTGTTTTTTTATCATGGTCCAAGCTAAGACATGAGCTTTTGTTTTTATTGGTGATCTCAATATTATGATTAGCAGTTTTCTTATTAAATAATGAAGAATTTAGGCACTTAGTTTAATGTTCTTGAGGAAGGAGAAATATGGGGATGAATATGCTCTACTTCACAATTACTTTTGCTGGAACACTTCAAATAAGAGTACGTAGAAATAAGTACTGTGAAAATTAAAACATCCTAAAACTTGAACTCTAGATAGGGGAAACAAAGTCCATAATGATCTAGCCGGTAACTGAGAAACCGTTTAATAAGCAGGCAATCTAGATTGTCAAATATAAAGGAACAGGTAAAAAAAACACCTGTGTGTTGAGGCAACCAGAAAGTTTACCACTGATACAGGAAGTTATTCAACACGGCATTTATAACGGCATTTTCTTCTAAGGTATATATATACATGTGCCAATGTTTTTATTTGGCTTCCTGGTTTCTTAAAAGTATTGTGTGGGTTCTTCCAAGAAGTGTTTATCTTTAAATGACTTTGTTCCTTGTTCTTCTGAAGCTGAACGGAGCCACTGAATAGAAATCCTGTGAAAGCCCCTGCTTCTCTTCACATATAGTTCATCAATTTCAACTAGTAAAGAAAATGTGAGACTTTTATTCTCTGCTTTTCTTAGTTGATCTGGATTAATAACTAGAAAATGAGCATTCTGCTCCCCTTCACACATGATATGCACCTAATGGGATGATCACATCAACATCATTCATACTCGCTAGTGTCATTGTGGCTGCATTGATAAAGGTAAATATGACATTATGAAACTATATTTTAGTGGATAAGTGTAGTTTTTTATCACATGCTAGTTATTGAGCTATGAAACATATCCACTGTCAACTAAACACTAATGAACATGACAGTGATTACTGACTCACTGTTCACTCAGATGCCTGCAATCATTTATTGTTATTTTAAATATTGTCTTTATAATGATTATTGATTATAGTCTTTCTATAAAATTTCTTTTGTTGGATTTATTATATAGCTTACCTTCCACATGTATTGTTAAAATCATTCACTTTAAACAGTTTATGTATTAAGATATGTATATATAAGAATAATAAATCTTTTGTTATATTTCCACCCCATTTAAATAAATAAAACAAAAGCAATATGATTTAAGCTCCTTGACTGCTTATTCCCAATTTAAGAATTTCCATATTTCAATCAATGTATTTCATTATACTTTCAATAGATTTGTTGCTGACATAATATAGTTTGATGTTTTATATGTTGTATTAATGTCATTATACTGTGTGAATTCCTTGGCAATTTTATTTCCCTCAAAACGGTGATTATAATATTCAGACTTAGATCCCCAGTTCATTCTTTTGTACCCCTGTTTTGTATTATACATGTGAAAATGCCATAATTTATGGGAACATTTTTCAGTTCATAGAACTTTAAATTATTTTCAGTGATTGGCTATCACAAACAATGCTGGTTTCGACATTATAATGTATGTCTCCTAGTGTACTAAAATTGGCATTTCTCTAAGATTATCTGTAATTGCTGAGTCTTAGGGCGGGAATATCTTTCACTTTCTCATATTTTGTGAGAACATTCTTCAGAGTAGTTGAACCTATTGTCACTCTACCTGCAATTACACAAAAAATTCTATTATATGAAATTCTTGACAATTCATTAGTTCTTGTAATCATTCAAAACAAAATACAGAAACTTGATAGTTCAAATGTATATGTATGTATATGTAATGTATAGGTATGCATTTGTGTATGATTATGTTTATGTGTGTTTAAGTATCACTCAGATCTCTTGATCTCTTGCACATTTCCAACATCACACACAAAACATTTTCTCATTCTCCCCAGTCCTGAGCCTTTACCAACAATTCCAAGCTGAAGCAGCCATTATTCTGACTTACACCATTGATGTAATGTTGTCAGTTTCTAATATATTAGAAATAGAATCATTTAACTGGTGAGAATAATCTATGTTATTGCATGTGGAAGTAGTTTATTTGTGCTGCTATGTAGTTGTGTCATATCCCATCACACGAAAATACCAAACATTTTTAATTCACTATATTGTTGATGGATATTTACATTCTTTTCCCTTATGGATACTGTAAATAATGCTGCTATGAACATTTTGTACATAATGAGGTACAAGTGGAAATATTCACTCTTTATTCTATACCTAGAAACACTAGTTTATGGGTTATTTTTATGCTTTAGCTTTAGGGTTTTAGCAGATATGCTATTGCAGATTTGAGGGTAGTTCTATCTATATTCATATTTTTAAAGACTTTATTTTTTAGACCAGTGTAGGTTTACAAAAAAATCAAGAGGAATGTATAGAGATTTCCCCTATAATCTCTCTACTACACATGTATAGTTTTCCCCATTACTAACCTCACTAATTAAAACAGTATGTTTCAGGGGCGCCTGGGTGACTTAGTCGCTTAAGCATCCGACTTTCGCTTAGGTCATGATTTCACGGTTCGTGGGTTGAGCCCCGCGTCGGGCTCTGTGCTGACTTCCAGCTCAGAGCCTGGAGCCTGTTTCAGAGTCTGTGTCTCCCTCTCTCTCTGACCCTACCCTGCTCACGCTGTCTCTCTCTCTCTCCTAGAAATAAATAAAAACATTTAAAAAATAAAATAAAATAAAATAGTATGTTTCATACCAAGAATGAACATGTATCAATATATCGTAATCACCAATAGGGTTCCCTCCTGGTGTTGTGCATCCTAGGGGATTGCATTAAAGTGTAACAACATAACATTATATAGAATATTTTACTGTCCTAAAAATCCTCTATGCTCCGCCCATTCATCTCTCCTCATCAAACTCCTGGTGACCACTGGTGTTTTATTGTCTTTATAGTATCGCCTACTCCAGAAAGTCATAAAGTTGGAATCACACAGTATATAGCCTTTTCAGATCAGCTACTTTCACTACCATGCTTTTAAATTTCCTCTATGTCTTTTCATGTTTTGATAGATCATTTATTTTCAGCACTATATAATATTCTATTTTGGATAGACCTTAATTTATGTATCTACTCATATACTGAAGAACATCTTGGTTACTTCCAAATTTTGGTGATTAAGGAATAAAGCTGCTATAAACATCTGTGTTCAAACATAGGTTTTCAACCTCTGTGGGCAAATACCAAGGAAGAGTATTAGTTTGCATGGTGAGTATTTAAAATTGTACGAAACCACCAAACTGTCTTCTAAAGTGGCTGTCCCTTCTACTTTCCTGGCAGCAGTGAATGGGTCTCTTGCTCCACATATTTGTCTATATTTGGTATTGTTGGTGTTCCATATTTTTACTATTAAAATTTTAGTATAAAATGTTCAGATTATTTCATGTTATTTCTTTACATGTATAAAAATAATTATAACATAAACAAAATGTCACCATACAAACTATTTTAATACCTCTTTTAATACCTGAGCTGCCTGGGTGGCTCAGTTGATTGAGCTATCAACTTGATTTTGGTTCAGGTCTTGATTTCAGTGAGTCCTGGGTGGGATCCACATTGACAGTGCAGGGCATTCTTAGGATTCTATCTCTCCCTCTCTCTCTGCCCACCGGCGGCTTGTACATGTGCATGCTCTCTTTTACTCTCTAAAATTAAAAAAAAATGATAGTCACTAACATCTTTTCATTCTATTAATGATTTGATAGTATCAGTTTTCCTTTAATATTAAAATTTTTTTTCAATTTATTTCTGAGAGAGAGAGAGAGACAGCATAAGCAGGGGAGGGTCAGAGAGATAGAGGGAGACACAGAATCTGAAGCAGGTTCCAGGCTCTGAGCTAGCTGTCAGCAGAGCCCTACTCGGGGTTCGAACCCATGAACCATGAGATCATGAGCTGAGCCAAAGGCGGTTGCTTAACCGACTGAGCAACCCAGGTGCCCCTCCCTTTAAAATTCTTTAAAATGTCATTTCCATACAATAAATTTCATCAATTAAAAAATGGCCAACAGTTTCACAAATTTGTTGGAAAAAAATCAACATAAATCCAAGCAGCTCAGATGAACCAAAAAGCAGTAATACAAAGAAACATAAAATAAGTCAAAATTCTGAAAGTCAAAGAGAAAAAAAAAGCACAAAGCATCCAGAGAAAATATTTATATTTCAGGTAAAATGTGAGGAGTGACATTTTATCATAAACAATAAAGACCAAAAGACCGTGGTATACTATCATTAATGAAGTAAGAAGGGAAGATACATAATTCTAAATCTATCAAAATGTCCTTCAGAAATAAAGGTTAATTAACATCATTTTCAGATAAATGAAACCAAGGGAACTTGTCATCAACAGTGTTGAACTATGTGATTTATTCAGTCTCATGAGAAATGACATGAAATGAAAACTGGGATCTACAATAAGGAGTGGAGCACATCAGAAATCATAAAAATAAGTGTGGGTCTGTGTGCATGTATACTGATGTGTGAATGTGTGTGTGTGTGCTTGCATTTCTTCTCAATTTCTTTAAAGTATGACTGTTTAATTAATAAGTGGTATCAAGTTTAGTAACATCATTTATGAAAAAATGCTAAGAGAAAGAGGACTGTAAACAGAATTTTTATGCTTTGAGGTTTGAGGTATTGTTTTTTGCTTTTTTAGTGAAATGCTACAATATTATGTCTGGGTAGACTTTGATAAGTTAACGATACATAAGATACGTAAGATATGTGGTGATTGATCCCAAGTGGAACTTTTAAAACTAAAAAGAAATGTGACCACAAAACCAAAAGAGAAATTAAAATGGCAAAAGAATAGGAATAAAGTAACAAAATGAAGATGTGACAAATAGCAAAATGGTCAATTCAAACAAAAACATATTAGTAAAATACATTTTACTATTTTTAAATATAGTTTTAAATATACATGGATTAAGCATGCACATTAAAAACAATCACTGTCAGAATAGGTAGATATTAGCACTCAAAACCTATTGTCTACAAACAACGTATTTTAAAACAAATATCCAGGTAAGTTGAAAAGCAAACCATATTAAAAGATATATCTTGAAACAAACAGGATAAGAAGGCTGGACTGTAGAATGAGAGAATTAATATAATTAACTTAAACTTCAAATTTAAAAAGGATGAAAAATACAAAAAATGAAAGACAAAATAGGAAAAAGGAAAATAGTAATATACAAGAACAGAATAAGGGAAATAGTAAACAAACAATAGAGAAAAATTAAAATAACAGTACTTTTTGTTTTTAAATGATTGGTAAATGTAATAAACTTCTATATAGAATGATGAAAAAACTCAAATTATCAATATCAGGGATGTAAAGGGGTTGATGTTACAATGAATACTTAAAAATTAAAGGGATAATAAAAATACTATTAATGATCAAGTTAATGATTGTAAATTTGATAACAGATAAAACTGAGAATTTCCTTAATAGGAAAAAATTAAAACTGACAAAAGAAGGAAACTGTAAACTGGAGAGCTTTATATCTGTTATAAACAAGATTTTGAAATTAAAAACTTTCTCATGACAAAATATACATACCCAGATGAATTTACTGAGGAATTTTATCAAACTTACATGAAAAAATAATACCAATTCTATGAAACTCCATCAGATATTATAAGAGGAGGATTGACTTTCCAGCTATTTTTATGAGACAGTGTATCTCTGATCCCCAAACCATCTACAGACATTCAAAAAGGAAAATAAAACAAAGAAAAAAAAAATCAATGAAATCCAATAGCATACAGAAATAAAAATATCTATGACTTGGCATGGATACTTGTAGGAGTAAAAGATTGATATTATGAGAAGAAAGGAAGGTAATAAACAATCAGATTGATAAAGACAAAAAAAATAAAAACCACCTGACAAACTTTAACAGTTATTCATGATAAAACCTCTGAGAAAACTAGGAAAATAAGAGCATTTTTGAAAAACTTACAGACAATATTAGACTTAATGATGAAGCACCAAATGCTATTCCCCAAGATTGGTAACAAGAAAAAGATATTTCCAGGCACCATTTTCTATTCACCACTAAATAGTACAAGTCCTATTTGGTGCAATAAAAAAAGAAAAAGATATAAAAGGCACAACAATAAAAAAGAAAGAAGCCCTTATTGCAGACATTATTTCATATGTAAAAAAATTTTAATGTACATAAACAAAATAAAACTAGAACTAGTATGTATTTTGTAAGATCCAGAGATGCAAAATAAACATTATATTTTTAAAAATCATCTATATTCCTAGACATTGGTAATGCATAAATGAAAAGTAAAATTAGGAAATAATAAAAAATAGTATATCTAAAATACTTTAATTAAAAGATGTGACAAATCCTTGTGTTGGAAATTATAAAATTATTATAAAATATTCTGGAGCAAATAAAAATATATGGTTATAATCATATATTTACATTATATCTATCTATATAGTAATGATTTATTTATTTTAAAAATATTTTTTAATGTTTATTTCTGAGACAGGGAAACAGAGCTTGAGCAGGGGAGAGAAGAAGAGAGAGGGAGATACAGAATCTGGAACAGGCTCCAGGCTCTGAGTTGTCAGCACAGAACCTGATGCGGGGCTCAAACTCACAAACTGGGAGATCATGACTTGAGCCGAAGTTGTACGATTAACCAACTGAGCCACCCAGGCGCCTCTAATAATGATTTAGATTGCTGCCTTACATCATAAACATATCAAGAGAAATCTTAGAATTAAATGAAAAAGTTAAATCTACGAGGCTTCTTAATAAATTTAGCAAGATATTTTCAACATCTTGATGTTATAAAGTTTTCCTAGAGAGTATACAGAAAACAAAAATCATAAACGGACAATTGCTAAACTGTATTTTGCCCTATCTCAAATTTCTATTCATTAATAAAATGAATTGGAAGCCACAGATTAGGAGAAAATATTCACAAAATATATATCTAAGGAAAGGACTTATATCTAGAATCCATAAAGAATTTTATAACTCAATAATAAAAATATAAAGAATCCAATAAAGTTTGGGTGAAATAATTGGACACATTCCAAAAAAGATGATTAAATCGCAAACAATAACAACAAAACTAAAACAGACGTAACAATTCATACCATCATTAGTTATCATACAAATGCAAGTTAAAATCCCAGCGAGATGCCATTATACACTCACTAGAAAGGCTAAAATTTAAGTCTAACAATACTGACTGTTGGCCATGATATAGAGAATCAAACTCACGCATTGCTTGTGGAAACATTAAATGGGACAGCCTCTTTGAAAAAGTGTTTTGCAGTTTCTTTAAAAGTGAAAATAAACCTACCTTACGACCTAGTGATTTCACTCCAAAAAATTAAATCATATATCCACAAATGATTGTATAAGCATGTTATTGATTATTTTATTCATTATAGACAAAACTGGAAACAATTCATATGTCTATCAGGAGGACAATTGTGAATGAATTATGGGATATTTATACAATTGAAAACAAGTCGGCAATAAAGAAAATAAATTATTAATACATATAACAGTATGGATTGACACATTGTGTTAAAGGAAATAAATGTAAAAAAGAGTGCATATTGATTTCATAATCTAATTTGGATAAGATTCTAAAATCAGGGGTGGGTATAAACTAGAGGGAGGCATAAGGGTAATTTCTGGAATGATGAAATTTATACCTTGATTTAGTTATTGTTTACACTAATGTATACTTTTGCCCAGAGCTATCATATTTTACAATTAAGATCTGCGCATTTTTCTGTATGTAAGTTTTAATTCAATAAAAACTAAAATAAGTAAACAAAATTTGTAGAAAAGGAAATGAAATATTGAGAGCATAGAGTTAGAAATTTGTGGAGTTGGGTTCCATAGCCCAGATCTCTATTCTGTAAATTCAGTTCCTCTTAATTTATAAAATTGAGAACTAGGCCAATAATGCTCTTATTCTAAAACCTTAGGAAGAGTTGGGGATGCTTAAAAGGATGGGAAATAAGGAGTTGGCTTTGAACAAATGTATTTGGAACTATGGAAATTTTGCATGCTGGGGGACAGTTATAAGTAGAAATGAAGCTCATTGTCTTTGCATATTAATTTCATTTATATTGTAAATGTCTTTGCTCCAATTGTATCTCACTTTTGTCTATATCCATCCTATTTTTAAATGACTCAAATAGTGATTGGAGGAAAGATGTAGACTCTACCAATTTTCTTTAGTTTTGAGACTTCATATGACTGGAGAGACTTTACTTGAATTATTTTGCAATTAATATGGTAATAGAGGAAAAGTTACCTTACTGGGTGGCTTCTTTTTATATCTCAGTTTCCTAAATGTCTTTCTGAAATACATTTATCTACCAAGTTTAAAAAATATATTATGAACTCCTTGTGAAACAACTTTTAAAATGTTAAGAAATGAATATATATTTTGTGATGTACTTTGTCCTAAAATTAAAATTCACTTTTAATTTAACAATAAAGCTTCATTTTTTCCCTCCTATATTGCACAAAAGGTAAAAACACAGAGAAGAGAATGTGTTCAGGAGTCTGAAAACAATTTTGCATCAGGAGGAAACTGTTGTTTATCTTCTTCAGGACACTTATGTGTAGTCAATAAATCATTTAATCTACTTCAAATTATTTTGCACAATAATGCCTCACTAATGTGGGGATAAGGTTAAGCCTTTATTGATAAGTAGTAAGACTGCTCATTAAATTTAATCCATTGTACTGTAAATGTCACTCCCCCAAGCTCTTCTCCTAATCAATAGCCTCTACCATCTTTCCCTGTCAGAAGAGGTAAAGTCCACCTATGTAAATATTGATTCCATTCTTACTGTAAGCTAACAACACATTGTAACAATGTGTAATGCACATTGAGCATTTTGTAGCCTTTTTAAACCCAAACAAATGAGATGACTATATTATACAATTCTTCTTCTTATTATTTTTAAAGTTTATTTATTTATTTATTTATTTATTTATTTATTTAGAGAGAGAAAGCATGGGTGGGGAAGGAGCAGAGAGAGAGAGAGGGAGAGAGAGAATATCAAACAGGCTCTGGGCTATGAGGGCAGAGCCCAATGTGGGGCTCTATCTCATGAATCTGAGCCAAAATCAAGAATTGGATGCTTATCCGACTGAGCCACCCAGGGATGCCTACAATTATTTTTTATTTTAATTTTTTAAAAATTTTTAATGTTTTATTTATTTTCGAGAGAGAGAGAAACAGAGTGTGAGGAGGGGAGGATCAGAGAGAGAGAGGAAGACACAGAATCTGAAACAGGCTCCAGGCTCTGAGCTAGCTGTCAGCATAGAGCCTGATGCGGGGCTCGAATCCACGAACTGCGAGATCATGACCTGAACCGAAGTCTCCAGGCACTCCAATTTTTAAATTAAAGATATATAAGTTTTAAAAATCTGATGGTTTCTTTTTTTTTTTTAACATATTAACACTTTTTCAGAAGAGTACTCTGTGTGTGTGTGTGTGTGTGTGTGTGTGTATGATTTCCTTCAAAACGTTTTCACTTTATTTGAAATATATTTATACTGCCAATTAGGATAGCACATTATAACTTTCATAATATTTCAGCAAACATTGTGAATGTGACTTTTGACACATGGAAGGGATTGAACTTAATATAAAATTGATGATGATGATGATGATGTTGATTTATTATGTATAATATATTCTTATATCATCATCATTATTATATATTTAATAATATATAAATCTATAAATAATCATTATTATTATTGATATTTGCTGTAATATTCAAAATATAATAGGACCTCTAGGTCCCTTAATTTTCACACTAAGATGTAGCCTGAGATACATGCTTGTTTATCAAGGAAGGGTATATTTTCCCATGCCCTTTTCAGAAATGACCAGATAATGAGAGAAATGGAAATATATACCAGGAGATGGAGCCCAGAAGCTCAATGCACAGGGATTACTCTCAGAAAAGAGGGCATAGGCTTAGTAAAGAATCATTCCCACCCTTACAATAAGTCAGAGAGTATTTGCAACAACATGGATGGGGCTAGAATGTATTGTGCTAAGCAAAATAAGTCAGTCAGAGAAAGACAAATACCATATGGTTTCATTCATATGTGGAATTTAAGAACAAAACAGATGAGCATATGGGAAGGAGGGGGGAAATGGGAGGGAAAGAAACCATGAGAGACTCTTAACAATAGAAAACAAACTGAGGATTGATGGAGGGAGATGGGTGGGGGATGGGCTGTATGGGTGATGGGTATTTTAAGGAGGGCACTTATGATTAATATTGGATGGTGTATATAACTGGCGAATCACTGAATTCTACTCTGGAAAGCAATATTGCACTGTATGTTAACTAACTAGAATTTTAAAATTTGGAAGAAAAAAAATAATAAGGCAGAGAGTTTCTCACTCGACATTATTGCTATTCTGGATTGATAACTTTTTGTTGAGGGCAAGTGTTCTATTCACTACAAGGTATTTATCAGCATCCCTACACACTGTATATCTGTGGCACACACCCTTCATTGTTGACCATTAAGAATATCTCTAGTCATTGTCAAAAGTTGCCTCAGAGCAGATCGTCCCCAGCTGGAAACCACTTGAATAGGGGGTATGAACAAGTAATATTTTCCCAGAAAGCTTCTAATAGGACTATGGACAAGCAACTGTTATATGCTTTCCATTCTTCCTCCTTTCAAATAGGATCATTTATTGCCCTTCCGGCTTTGTGCTCAACTGTGTGTTGGGAATAAAAAGGGCCAAATAACTTGTCTTCATTTTATGTTTCTGGATCAAGAAATTATTGAATTAAACTTTTGAGTTCTTGGGATGAGGTGGTCATATTTTGCACATAGGAAGGAACCATGGCCAAGAGGGAGCACACTAGTACCTTCTATTATTATCTCAAATACACTGCTGATATTCTTTGCCACATGATGGCAGTTCTCCCCAGTATAGATGTGATATATGTTTCTCATTCCTTCTGGTTCTCAACTTTTCCCTTTTTGGCCAGCAAAACACAGCAGAAAAGACCATGTACCAGTTTTGATTCATGTATTTTACAGAGATTTTATGTTTTCTTTTTTCCTTCTTGTGCCTTCTATAGGAGAAGAATATGACTAAGTTGATGAAAGATGATGAAAGAGACATTTGGAACATTCACTGCAACTGAGTTACCCCAGCAGAGACCAGCATTGATTGGCCAAATTGCAGGTGTATTACCAATGCCAGCCATGATCTACAAAACTATCCCAAGGTTCCAACAGCCCAATTTGTTGATTCTAATTTAGATTAAGTCCAAAGGAAGGTAAAATTATGTATGGTGCTCCAAATCTGAACAATGGTTGCCCATGGATGGTAGAATTGACTGAAAGAGAATGCAAGGGAAGTCAGTGGATGATTGGAATGCTATATCTGTTTATTAAACTCATTAGATTACAATCTTAAGATCTATTTTTTCATTGTGAAATTTACCTCAACTATTTTCCTGATTATAATAATAAAACATTATATATGAGTTTTTAAACTCATAGAACATTGGGAAAAAGAAAACAAACTGATTAGTAAAACATGAAGAAGATAGTAAGAAGTAAAATAATAATGAAAATAACAGTAAATTAAAAGAAAACAAAATAACAGGATAGAAATAAGTCCGTATATACCTGAAATTCCAATAGATAGAAATATGTGAAACGTAAAGGTTAAAGCAATAAGGACTCTAATATTGTATGAAAATATAATCTAGCTCTTTTCTCTTTTCCTTTTATTTTCCTGATCAATTCAGTTCTACAGCATTTAGGTGTAGCAGAGTATGAAAGGTATCTTTAAGGAAAAGCATCCTACATGGAATGCTGGAGAAGGAACATAGAGAGGAAGGAATCATGGGCTTTCAGAGCCTGAATGGGATGGAGAGGGCATCAGATGATGACTGCCATCTGTCAAAGGATGTCACAGCCAAAAGAAGATGAAAAGGATCCCTAAAGTATGGGAAAGCTCTTTGTGGGCTATCAGAAACCTGCAGGATGAAGAAGGCATTAAACTCTGATGGTAGCCTGGTATGCAAATTGACAGCCTAAGCAGGGTGAGGATGGGGGATATGGGATGAGGCCCTGAAGAGGGTGTGTGAGCCTAAGCAGAGAGCACAGGGGTATACGTGACTGGAAGCCCCCAAGTGGATTTTCAAAATCTGAACAGGATGAGGAATGCAGCTTAGCGGGGATTATTAAAGTCTCCTAGAAAGCACCTAACAGTCATCACCTTAATCAAGTATCACATTGAACATTATTGGCAATGGGGAAAAAATTAAAAATCGTATGTAATATAATCGAAAACAAAGAGAAAAATACAGCATCACTATATTTCTGCTGAAGATATGTAACCTGAATCTAGCTATGTGGAAATATCAGACAACTCAAATTAAAGCATATTCTTCAAAAAGTCTAGCTGTAAACTTCAAAGTATAAAGGCCATAAAAGTTAAATTAAAACTGAGATACTGTTCCAGACTGTTCAAGGCATGATTTACAACTAGATCCTTTTGCTTATAAGAGACATCACGGGGACAATTGTCAAAACTTGAAAGGGATTTGAGAATCAGAATGTGGTAATGTATCTATATCAATTTCCCCATTTTGATAGCTGTATTATGGTTATGGAGGAGAATACAGCACTGTAGTATTCATGAGTAATGGAACATCAGGGTAGAATAGAATTAAATAAGCAATAGGCAGAAGAGAATTAAGAATTCAGGGAAAGTTTTCAGTATAAATGAGTAAAAAGGATAGTTAATATATTGTAATATGAGCATTTATATTCTGTTTAGAAGAGAACTTTATTTAAGAAATTGTGGCGCATAATTAACAGAAAAAAAATAAATAAATCTGACCCTCTAAGTTACATCATAATCACAAATAATTTCCCTAGGCATGACAATTTCTGTATTACCAGGGTATCATCAATTCAGGCCTTACAAATATGGGTAACTCAAAGAGGTGCCTTCTAATTCTTTCAGGATTCTTTTTTCCCCCTGACTTCACTACTTTGGAGGATTTATAACAAATATGCTCACTGTTTTCTGAAACTTATTTGAAAAGGCATTTCCTAGTCCCTAATGACTCCTTGCTATTTGGGGTGGCTTTGTTCTATTAGGCTAAGTACTAGAGAATAAGCTCTTCCCAGACTTTAGTCTGCATTCTCCAGGTTTCAATCATAAACTTGTACATGCATCCGTACCTCCTTATGAGTCTTTAAACTTCAGTCCTTCTTGATTTTGATAATTTTCATGTATTCTTTGTTTCTTGCATGAAGGTGTTCTCTTTGTTACTTATAAGTTTAAATTTGTATTAAAAGGTATGCACACATGTGTGTACACGGGCACAGGTGTGCCTGAAGCAGGTGGAAGATTCCTATAACAGCTCAATCCATATCAGTAAGAAATCAGTTATATGTTAAACTGTTTCCTATATTGTTTATGTAACTTCTATTTATTTGGAACAGGAAAGAGGATTTTTTTGCAGTGTGTTCTAAGTCTGTCAATTTCAAGGCAATTTATTAATTTTTGGACACTTATTTGGATTGTGTAAAGGTAGCATTGCCAACTGTGTAAGAAAAAAGTGACTTAAAAAGCTGTAAATGGAGAACAGTATATTGACTGATTATTTCTGAGAATTGGGGAAACATTACCCTGAGACTGTTTTAGTGAGGTAGCAATTCACCGAGGCTCACAGGATAGCTGTATTTTCTGGGAGCAGTGGTTGAGAATAGCTGCATAGCAGTTTATACTTTATAAGCTATATATATATGTTATATATGTATCACATATATATTATTTCTTCTGTTCTTTACAATGATCTGTTGACATAAGGATTATTTCTGCAAATTCCCACTATAACAGAAAGCAGTACAAAAGAAAATGGCTTATCTCAAATTGTTTTCCCAATGAGCAGTAGAGAAATCATTCAGAGCTGAGAGGAAGATCCCATGATCTGTTTACTATACTGCACGGTTTCCAAGCATAAATCATAGTCAAGTTTCCTTCCCGCCTTTTTCCTCCCTTCCCACATTCCCTCCCTCCCTCCCTCCCCCCTTGCCTTCTTGCCTGCCTTTTCTTCCTTCCTTCCTCCCTCCCTCCCTCCCTCCCTCCCTCCCTCCCTCCCTTCCTCCCTTCCTTCCTTCCTTCCTTCCTTCTTCCTTCCTTCCTTCCTCCCTCTCTCCCTCCCTCCCTTCCTTCTTCCTTCCTTCCTTCCTTCCTTCCTTCCTTCCTTCCTTCCTTCCTTCCTTCCTTCCTTCCTTCCTTCCTTCTCCTTCTTTTCCTTTTCTTAATTTAGGTAACTCTCCTTTTAAGGAACTTAAATGGATTTCTAATACAAACAGAATTGGCATTTAGTAGTTTACTAAGCTGACTGTAAATTAAAAGCAAGTTTTATTGTCCCGAGACTTAACTAGTTATTAATGAGTACAAAGTAGGCCCATTCAATAGAGTATTGAAAAGAGACTACATTTTCATTCTCCTTCAATCAATATATAACACAAAAATATTATCTGCCAGTAAGAATGGCCTTAGCCTATTTATTTTTTGTTTAATAATCATCCTTTAAGCATTGTACAAGGCAAAAGCTACATCTTTTTTCTTGATTTCCATTCTTTACAGTAGGACATGTTTTAATTTTTAAGAGAGAAAATGCTTGTACAGATGAAAACTAATTACTATACATCATTTTCAAGAAAGAAAAGAAAATGCTTAAAAGACTTAACAGAGTTCCTGTTCCTTTCTGAATAAATATCTCTGATTATTCTTTTCTGTGGTTCACTAACTATATAAAACATGATTATGTCTAATGCTCTATTGATGTATTGCCATCTTAGGCAGAGTTAATGGTATACTTAGCTTGGGCCTGTTTTTCTTTCTTTTCTCATTTTCCAAACTGCATTGTGGCATAGCCCTTAGTCAATAAAGCAGCTCCCTCCTGAGCAAGCATTAAATTGAACAGATGAATGGCAGCATTTCAAAGTAGATCTGATAACCCAAACAGGCTTGTGGGTTTTAAAGAGGCCAGATCAGATAAAAGAACTACTAGACACTCGAGAGCTGACATATTCTTCTAAAAAAGAAAGGATCTTGAGAAATCAATTGGGCCACAGAGAATATTCCCCAAAAACTCAAATAGGGTGAACGAATGTTTTTATTTCTCTAAAGAAGCACATAATATTTAGTGGAAATATGTTTTCAAATAGTCAAACAGATTCATCATATTGTAATTTTACATAAAAAGAATTGAGCCTGATATTTCTAAAAATGACTTTAAAATCTCTTATCTTTTGTCAGCAATCTTAGACTTTAATTCAAAAAATAATCATCTTTAAATCTTTTCTATTAGAGTAGAAGCCTAAAGAAAAATACACTCCTCAAAAAGTGAGTTCATAAATCATTCACTTTCTCAGTACTCAGAAAAGAATGGAGTAGGATTTCCTGGAGGCTGTGTGTGTGTATGTTTTAGAGTATATAGGTGAGAGAGAGAGAGAGAGAGAGAGAGAGAGCAAGAAAGAGAGCAGAGAGTTTCAGCAGAATATTGTAGATTTGAGGTTCAACATAATATTCATGGCCATCAATTTTCAAAAGGATTATTAAAAATAACCCTTCTCTTTAAAAATACTTATCTTTTAAATCTAATATTTTGTGTGAAAAAACTATTCCAAATTAGAATCATATTTGTCATTATCTAAACAATCAGTGAAATATATCTGTTTATTAACTAAATGATTTCTGATTCATTTCATGATTAAAATCTATATTAATTTTATGAACTGATTAAATGGAATAGGCCTCTAAAAGATAAAAAAAAAAAAAAAAGATAGGAAAGAAGGGCAGGAGAAATGGAGGGAGAAAAGAAAGTATAGTCACCTTCAAATGTTCAGTTCATTGTCAAGCTAAAGAAAACTCCACAAATTTCCAGGATATAAACCTAAATACAGTTGATATTAACTTACAACCAATATGTTGGGTGAGAACCATCAAGTATCAAGATGGGGGTATATGAAAACTGTCACATTAGTGTCGAGACATGGCCTAATTTGGGACAACTCTGTACATTTTTTTAAATGGCTGCAAGCAAACAAATGCTGCCTGAGATTAAACCAATTAAATGGGGAAATGGAAATGAGTAATTACTCAAGGGAGATGAAACATTAACAGCTGAGCACATGTGCTGATTGTTTTAAGTGTAAGTTAATACAAGTGTATGCTCCTAGAGGGCAAGAACTATTTCAAACTTATTTTTATTTCCCAGAACATTAAGACCAGTGGGGGGTGGGGAGTTAATAATAGATGGCCCAAAATATGAACTTAATGAATGAATGGATACTTTTTTAAAAGAATTATATTTCTTTTTAAAAAAAATTTTTTTTAATGTTTTATTTATTTCTAGGAGAGAGAGAGAGAGAGAGAGACAGCGTGAGCAGGGGAGGGTCAGAGAGAGAGGGAGTCACAGGCTCTGAAACAGGCTCCAGGCTCTGAGCTGGCAGTCAGCACAGAGCCCGACGCAGGGCTCGAACCCACGAACCGTGAGATCATGACCTAAGCGAAAGTCGGACGCTTAACCAACTAAGCCACCCAGGTGCCCCCCATTTTAATAATTTCAAATGAATTCTGAAAGAATTGCCTATTAAATATTTATAAAAGCTATGTACCTTAAAGATCAATCTCTAAGAGATCTCTCTTGCATATCTATATAGATATAGATATAGATATNCGCGGGGCTCGAACCCACGAACCGCGAGATCATGACCTAAGCGAAAGTCGGACGCTTAACCGACTAAGCCACCCAGGCGCCCCAAAAGAATTATATTTCTAAAAAATAATGGTAGAGAAAATATTATCTTACTTTTTAATGTATTCTTGACTATTTTTTCTTCTCCAATGCACTTTCTAATGTGAGATAATGAACATGTTAGCTCTACTATAGCTTCTCTCTCCAACCAGTCTTCCTAATACTCTCTGCCTTTTCCCCCCTTGCTTTCTTCATTTTTGTATCTCTGACAGACTGCAATAGTGTGAATTATAATAAGAAATGTTTATTTGGTCTTAGTCTCAGTTCCTGACACAGACCTTCCAAACCCTTGGAATTTCCTAAGTGATAAGAAAGCTAACAGTGTCTTTTTCAACCACTCCTGAGTTTATTAATGAGGTGAATTTTGTGAAGCCCCTGAGGATGAGGGGATTTTTGCCACTAGGAGTCCATTCCTGAGTATAGGGTTAGAACTTTTAGCCTCACTCACACCCTCTGATCTCCAGGCAAGGAAGATGAACTGGAGATTGACTTAATCACTTGTGGCTAATGATTGAAACAAGCATGCCTATATAATGGAGCCTTTATAAAAGTTCCTGAGTATTCAAGAGCTTTCAGGTTGGTCAATCCACTGAGGTGTTGGGATGGTAGTTCGCCTGGAGACGGCATGGAAACTCTGAGCCTGTCCTCACGTGCCTGCCTCTATGCACCTCTTCCATCCAGCTCTTCCTGAGTTATTATATCCTTTTGTAATGACTGTTCATCTTGTAGGTAAACTGTTTCCCTGAGTTCTGTGAGTAACTCTAGAAAATTAGTCAAACCCAATGAAGATGTTCTGGAGACCTCTAATTTATATCTGATTGTCAGAGGCACAGATAGCAAACAACCTGAGCAATTTCATCTATAAGACTGACAACTAAAGTGTGTGTGTGTGTGTGTGTGTGTGTGTGTGTGTGTGTGCTGGGGGGGTGTAGTCTTGTGGGGCTTAACTCATGGAAGGTACTGGTACCTCCATGCAGATAGTGTCAGAACTGAATTGAATTGTAGGATACCCAGCTGGAGTCAAATAATTGTTTGATGTGAGAAAAAACAAAAACAGAAATCACACCAAGTGTCAGAAGTAAAATATCCCGTGAGTAGAGTGAGAGTAGAAAAACGGGTGTTTTTCCTTTTCACATTTTTTAGTAAAATGTATTCTACTCAAGTTTCTTTAACCATCTAGTCTAGTACAATATATCTTACCACTCCCACAAATAAAATCTTAAGGATTTATACAAAGAGAATTCTGGAAGCCAAATACCAGCTCCAAAATAGCTCATAGAATGTTGTCATCTTATCTTTTGCTGATTCTATGATGGGTAAATTATTTGGAATGGATTTTTCACTTATATATATATATACCATTCATATTTGCCATTGTAGCTTCTGGACTAAATTAGTGTCTCTTTAACATGTTGCATGTTGCTTTAAATTTCTGCACTATACTTTCTTAGTTTAAAAGGCCCAGGTTTACATGACAGCCATGAGTAAGAAGGGTAATTTTTACTTGCTTTCCAGTCAGATAGAGACTCCCATTCTCTCCCAACCAGATGGAGACCTGATAAGTTCTTATTTTACTTGTTGTAAATTAATTAGTGTCATTATTTTGTTCAATAGTGAAAGATGATAATTTGTCTTCCATAAAAAAGATGAACATAGTATACAGGAAACACTGATTGATAAGTAGGAAGCAGGGGTTATGACATCTTGTTACATTAAAATATTTTGCTTGTGATTTCCTATACTTAAAAGACAGCAATTTAAATGGACAGAAACAGAAGGCTGTGGATAATGTTAGTAGAATAAATATGATGCTATTTAATGATGTTATTTCTTTTTCATGTCTTTTTTATGAAGATTATTCCAAAATTTAGCATAACAGCCAAAAGATATGGTGAACTATTTATTTTAATGATTATCATAATAAGGAAACTAATAGAGAAAGAAAGGACCAATGAAAAATATTGAAAACATTGGGTACATCAAAATATCGCTCTGGTTGTATTGATCTAACTCTTTCTTCTGTGCTTGACAGAGAACATTCAATAATCAGAATTATCCATCTATCATTTTGACATTGCCCTTTGGAGAGTAATTAACAGTACTAATTTATGTAATTTATTTAGCCCACCAGGAGGTTTCAGAACTCACATATGCTGATGAACATCTGTATTTTTAACTTTACATCTATGGATGCATTTTATTTACATTTTAGGCAATGTGATATGACTGGCATAATATTTTAAGTAGTTATTTTTTTAAAATGGAAATGAGTTTCTTCCCCAGTTATTTTCTTTGAAGAAGTTCAGATTCTAAGTGAAATGAGTATTCTTTTATCATTCTGTTACAGCGTGTGTAAGGCTATCTTTGCAAGGAATGGAACTAGATAATTTAATAGGAAATGATGTCATGAAAAATATTTAGAAGGTCTAGAATAGTATTATTCAATAGAAATATGATGTGAGCTACACATATAATTTTAAGTTGTACAGTAGTCACATTAATAAATAAAAAGAATGAGGTACAATAATTTGTATAGTATATTTAACCCAATGTATCACAAATATTACTTCAACATATAATCAACATAAAATGTGAACGAGATGTTTTACGTTTCTCATTTGTCTAGGAATATCCTGGTTTTAAAATGAAAAGTTCCATTTTAGAGGCTCGGTAAACCTCTTTTTCCGGGCCAAGATGTGATGACTGATTATCTCACTTCCTATGTTCTTTGTTGAAGCCATCTGAAACCATAGGTCTGGATTTTCAGTCTAATCTCACCAGACTCCTGACTTTCATAAAACTTAAGTTTTTATCTCCTATTAAGACTTTGAGCTTGGGGCTCTTGAGTGGCTCAGTTGGTTAAACATCCAACTCTTGATTTCCGCTCAGGTCATGATCTCCCAGTTCATGGGTTTGAGCCCCATGTCTGGCTCTGAACTGACAGTGCAGAGCCTACTTGGGATTCTCTCTTTCCTTCTTTCTCTCTCTACCACTTCCCTTCTCATGCTCTCTCTTTCTCTCTCAAATTAAATAAAAATAAACTTTAAAAAAAGACTGAGTTTTGAGGCCAAAAACTTCTTTGGTTTTGCTCTGCAGTCTTTAGATATAGGATGTTCAGACAACTTATTATGCCTTCCTTATCAAAGTTCTTATGTTGCATTCTGTCTCAGTTTTAGATCAAAATCATCCCTTTTGTGGGGCTTTTCTCATAGTAACCAAATGCAGCTAATACATACCAGTATTCTGAATCTTTCCTGCCATTTTTTTTTAATACTGCGGCCTTGGTCAGTGCATGGTCTACATTCTAAGTGATCTAAAGAAGCATTTTTAAGCATTTTTAAAGGAATAAAAGACAATCATTTTCTGTCTCCTAGTAGATGATTAGGCTATGCCTCAAACCTAATCATGAAGTACCTCACATCTAGCAGATATTGGGAGGTAACTCTAGGTCTCTGCCACAAAGAAGTATCCAACCTGGAGAAGTAAAGCATCTCACCCGAACAGATAAGTGACTCCTTCCGTGAGGCTTGAAGGATAAATAGACTTAAGCTTGGAGTGGGGGAAAGGGAGTGAATAGTGTTTGGGATAAGGAGATAGAGGGCTTTCTTTTTTTTTTTTTATATATTTTTATTTATTTCTAGGAGAGAGAGAAACAGCGTGAGCAGCGGAGGGTCAGAGAGAGAGGGAGTCACAGACTGAAGCAGGCTCCAGGCTCTGAGCTGGCAGTCAGCACAGAGCCTGACG
Organism: Hyaena hyaena; assembly: GCF_003009895.1. NCBI lineage: Eukaryota > Metazoa > Chordata > Mammalia > Carnivora > Hyaenidae > Hyaena > Hyaena hyaena. The sequence continues at coordinate 20,715 of NW_024082492.1, forward strand.
CGGGGCTCGAACCCACGAACCGCGAGATCATGACCTAAGCGAAAGTCGGACGCTTAACCGACTAAGCCACCCAGGCGCCCGATAGAGGGCTTTCTATGAAGAATAAATGGAGCAGGTACACGCAGGAGGCATGGACAATTGTGTATAAAGTTAAAGTTATAAGCGCTCCCCATCTCCTTCCAGTGTAATAATGTTAAAGGTGAAGTTGATGAGGGATAACGTGGAGGACATGAGAGTGGAAAGGTAGGACAATACTGTCATGCAAGGGCTTTATCAAGAATGAATGGTTAAGACCAGCTTTATTTACTCAACAAATTTAATTTTCTTTTTTTTTTTTTTTACAAATA
>NW_024082492.1:25389-171681 GCF_003009895.1 Hyaena hyaena
ATTTCTGTTTATTTGGAAAGGTTTTTATCTCTCCTTCTATTTTGAATGACAGGCTTGCTGGATAGAGGATTCTTGGCTGCATATTTTTACTGTTCATCACATTGAAGATCTGCTGCCATTCCTCTCTGGCCTGCCAAGTTTCAGTAGATAGGTCTGTCACCACTCTGATAGGTTTCCCTTTGTATGTTAGGGCCATTTTCTCCCTAGCCGCTTTCAAAATTTTCTCTTTGTCCTTATATTTTGCCATTTTGACTATGATATGTCGTGCAGAAGATCGATTCAAGTTACGTCTGAGGGGAGTCCTCTGAGCCTCTTGTATTTCCACATTTACTACCTTCCCCAGGTCGGTGACGTTCTCTGCTATAATTTGTTGCAGAACTCCATCAGCACCTTTCACTCTCTCTTCCTCTTCTGGGATTCCTATGATACGGATATTGTTGCGTTTGACCGTATCGCTGAACTCTCGAATTCTTCTTTCCTGTTCCTGGATCAGTTTGTCTCTTTTTTTTGTCAGCTTCTTGTTTTTCTATCATGGTGTATTCTAAATCACTTATTCTCCTTTCTACCTCTTCAATCCGTGCATAGGAAGACTCTAATTTATTATGTATCTAATTTATCGCATTTTTAAATTCTTCATGCCTATTTTTATTTTCCATTCTGTCTGTAGCCATAGTTTCTTTGATGTCCCCTATGTTTTTTCAATCCCAGCTATTAATTTTACCATTATTCTTCTAAAATCTTGTTCAGTTATGCTGCAGATATCTGCTGACATTTCTTCTTGGTGTTTCTTTGGAGGAGAGCTCTTTCGTTTCGTCATTTTAGTTAGCTTTCCGGCTCTTGTTGGTTTTAAAGACCTGTTATGCTCTCTGTATCTATGAGTGCTGCTCTATCCAAGAAGACTCTTTGACTGTCCAGGGCCTATCCTTACAGAGAATGTTTTTTGAATGGTATCTCTTGGTCTATCTTGTTGGGACCTTGGTTATTTTATTTTCCTATTAGTAGTGATATATGGGACTCTCCGCCTTGTGTACTCTAGCTTGTTTCTTGAGGTAGCCCTGGAAAAGAAAACAGACAAACACACAGAGAGCAGGAGCACACAAACGCACAGGCTAATTCAACTAACATGCAAAGTCAGAGGGAAAACGAAAAAGTTAAGAGAAAAGACAGAGGAGCGAGGGCAAATAATAGGGAGTATAAAATACATAAAAGGGTCAAAAACGGGAAAAGAAAAGGAAAAAAGAAGAAAACCAATGGACAAAGAACGGTTTAAAGCATATACCTGGATTTCCCAGCTACAGTTAAATAGCTGTGTGTATGCAATGCTGGTTGAAGAGCATAGACAAAGAGAGAGAAGACAGGGTGGGGATGAGGCAAATTTGGAAATAGAATGAACAGGCAGAAGGGATAAGAAGCTTTTTTCAAAGAGGTAAAGGGTAGAATAGGGTTGGATAGGTGAGAGAAGGGTGCTGGAATTATCCAGAGAAACTATATAGTCTAATTACTCCTGAGAGAAATAGCTGAAAATGTCAGTAGGTGTAGAATTTACATTTACACAATGGACTCGTGATCGTTTAAGCAAGCCGGCGACCAGAGTTAGTCAGGTCAGTGTTCTGGGGAAAAAAGAGAGAAAAGAGAAAGAAGAAGAAAAAAAGAAAAAAAAAGGGGAGGAGGGCAGCTCTCAGGCAAGGATGGGCATGGCGTGATCCAGTGCCTCAGGCGGGAGCTCTGCCTTGGCGGTTGTGGGGAGGAGAGTGGCGGTGCTCCAGTCCCTTCTTGAGCCAAGCGCTGCACCTCGCTTTTGGGTGTGTAACCTCCCCGTGCCAGGGGCGCAGCCGAAGTTGGTTGCACTCATCAACCCAGGCCAGTTCCAATCTCCAAATCCCCGTCCGCGCGCCCCGCTGAAGTTGCCTTAGACACAGCTTCCCAGGCAACCCCCTCGGGCAATTCCAGGCCCCCTGCCGAGCTCTGGGGGTGGAGTCAGAATCGCTGCTTCCTTCTCTGGGTCGGGCTGGCGCGCATGGGCGGGGGCTTGCCCGCAGGGTGTTCTAAGCCCGAGCCCGCTGGAGTGAGGAAAACCAAGTCCCTCTATGGCTCGTCACCCGCAACACGAACTCACAGGGAAGTATCCCAGTTTTTAGTTCTTTGCCTTCCCTCTATGGTCCCAGCCAGCCAGGAGGGCGGACGCCGTAGTGCCCGCGTGTGGCTCTTTCAGGGGCCCCAGCCGCCCGGGAGGACAATGGCGGCAGGTGCGCCGCTGCTCTGAAGTCCAGCCGCCAGGAGCCAGCACAAAGCAGCAGTCTGTGTGCTCAGCCCCCCGGGACCAGTTGGCGCGAGAGGACCTGGTGTGCAGGTATTTGGCAAGTATGGTCTTTCTGTGCCCCGAGCGGAGGTTTTACCCCCGAGTGGAGGTTTTTCTGTTTCGGACTCTCTCCTTTTCCCCTCTCACTCCCCGTAGAGGGTAGAGGGGGATCGTCTCCCACCCTGGAGTCTCCAATCCCGGCCCGGTTTTATCTTCCCCGGTTCGCCCTCACGTTGGAAGGCTTTCTCAGTGGATTCTGTGTCCTTTTTCTCCCAGTCTCTCAGGTTTTATAAGGTTTCCAATGGCTTTAGATCTTTTCCGTGTGATGTATGGGGGTGAGTGTAAGTACAGAGCTCCTTCCTTCTCCGCCTTCTTGCCCCTTCCCAACAAATTTAATTTTCTAAGAGAGAAATCTTATCCAAAAGGGTAGCAAAATTGTTTCCTGGAAGCGATAAAATAAATAAAATAAGAATACAAATAAAAACAAATTCTTTGAAATTTCAAATGGCTTCTGACAATGTAGACTACAAAAAACATGTTTCTTACCTGTTTTTAATCTTGTTTATACCCTTTAACCTACCACTGTGTTTAATGCTCCCACCTCTGAAATTGTGCTCTTTCCTGTAAGGTGTTTTATAATCTCACATGGCAAAATTTCAAATAGCCAAGATAGGGATAACTAGTCTTTTTCAGTCTGTGGATATGGTTAGTTGTAGATGCTTCTTCCAGAAACCCCCCTTCAAATTTATCCAAGTGAAGTCCCAAATCCTAAAAAAGGACTGAGCGGAGTTCATTCTAGATAACACAGATGGCTCACACAAATGGGGAACAGACATATATACAAGCAGATTTATTTTTGATGGTTTCTTTGTCTGGAAAGGTTATATTCCTCTGGTAGCACAGTAGAAGGTATTATCCCAGACATACGTGAAAGCCAATATATGGTTCAATACTTTTTCTGTATTGAGGTTTGAAGTACTCAAAAATAATCAACATAAATCTGAAGATTTAGGTTTTGAAATCTTTTAATTACTTAATCTGTGATTATTATTGTTCTCATAATATAGGGTGGTATCCTAAAGAAAGGTGGTAATTATGCAGACTTTATCTTTCTACCTATCCATCTGATCTAAATAAAATGTATATTCTCTGTCTTAGTTTGGAGGCTCTAACATTACCATACACTTTTGGTCTATAAACAACAGATATGTATTTCTCACCGTTCTTACAGTATGAGTCTGAAATCAAGGAGCTGATACAGTTGGGTTCTGCTGAGAGCCCTTTACAGTCAACTTGTCATTGTGTCTTCAGAGAGCACAAAGAGGAAGAGATGGCCCTTTGGCCTGTTTTGATAAGAGCGCTAATTCCATTTATGAGGACACCCAACCTCCTGACTAATTATCTCCCAAAGTCTCCACTTCCAAATGCTATCACATTAGAGATTCAATTTCAACATATGAAATGGGGACTGACACGAGTAGTCAGACTGTAACGTTCCCCAAGCAGTTTATAGCAACACCAATCACTTTCACCAGTTGTTATGATTCTTGTTTGCATCAATCAAGCTGCAGCAAGTTGTGATCTCTGTCACAAACTCAGGTATGCTACAATCACAAAAAATAGAAAAAAACCCACCATCACCACAATAGCAAAAAACAGGTGTGAGCTCAGGTAACTGCTTACATTAGGGAAAGTTTCTTAGCAAAGATATCTTGGTCCAACCACCTTGAAACGTATATCTGAAAGGAAAATAAAAATTTTTATAGTAGATTTACTGCATAAAAATGTAACTGAATATTGTTTTAGATACCCATGGATGAATTTTTATTTGCTTTTATATTTCTTATTACAGGGTTTTCACATATATTGCATAGATGTCACCCCAGGCTGGGCAAAGAGGGAGAAGCCTTCAGGTCATGGTTTTATAGGAGAAGTACTGCTTCCTGGAAGCTCTCAAGAAAGAGTACAAGGGCTCTAGTCAGAAGCAGAATTATAGCTAGAATTTAGAGATTTTCAGATTCTTGACTGTAGCTCAGAAGCATCATAGAGATGGCAGCTTTAAAAATATCATGCAAAGGAGGAAAGTCAGTTGTTACTATTCAACTGAATGACGGATGACAAGACAGCCATCTCTTCAAATGCATTGGAGCTTTGTAAATGACACACTTGCTTACAGTCATAGGTTGGGGAGGGAACCCTCCACAATTTTCTGTGATTCCAGTGGGTCAGGGCAGCCAAATTTTAAAAGATAAAGACAGATGATATTTCTTGCACACCTGGTTTTGAAACCTGGGAGTCATATCTATTAAAAATAAATACTGGACAGAACAGAGATTCTATTGCAAGATAGAAATCTGGTGAAACTTCTTTTCCACGGAGTCACATCATTTTTCTTCTGAATGCTGGCTCTTTGCAACTTTGTAGGAATCCGTCCATTCTAGCTCAGCATGAAAGGCCTCTTGAGTCCCCATGTAAATAAAAGCTCAGGACAGAACCAGTTCTTTAAAAGAGGTTCAGAGTTTTTAAAATGACTTGCTTCCTATACCACTTAGCAAGACAGAGCACATAAAAAAGATGTTTTATTCAAATTGAGGGTTTAACTCCCAAATTTTTAGATCTTTACTCCTGAACTTTTGGAATGTCAGCAGAACTCTGTACATGGTTACCCACTCCTCATTTTGCACATGGCTCTGGTTAGTGCCTTGGAATGAGGAAACTCAAATCCTGGGGGTGTAGGGTGGGTAGCAAACCAAAAAAGAACACAGTTAAGGGAAGGAGTCAGTCCATCTCCATACATCCAAGAAGTGCTCTTTCAAAATTAAGCACAGTTGAGAAAGCCATTCTGAACTGGCTGTGTTCACAGATTCATAATAACATAATTTAGTTGTGAAATGCCATTGAAGTTCAGTGAATAGTTTTAAATAAGATATGCTGTGGAGTCTGAGAGGATGGACTTTTATTTTTGTTTTAATTTAAATTCCACTTAGCTAACATACAGTGTTATTTTGGGTTCAGATATACAATACAGTGATTCAACAATTCTATACAACACCCAGTGCTAATCACCACAAGAGCACTCCTTAAAACCCATCACCTATTTAACCACCACCCTCCACCTCCCTTCTGGTAACCATCAGTTTGTTCTTTCTCTACAGTCAAGAGTCTCTTTCTAGGTTTGTCTTCCTCTCTTTTCTCCCTCTTTGTTCATTTGTTTTGTTTTTTAAATTCCACATATGAATGAAATCATATGGTACAGTATTTGTCTTTTTTAATTTTTTAATGTTTTATTTATTTCTGAGAGAGAGAGGTAGCGTGAGCAGGGGAGGATCAGAGAGAGAGAGAGATACACAGAATCAGAAGCAGGCTCCAGATTCTGAGCTAGCTGTCAGCACAGAGCCCGATGTGGGGCTCAAACCCACGAACTGTGAGATCATGACCTGAGCTGAAGTCGGACGCTTAACTGACTGAGCCACCCAGGCACCCCCAGTATTTGTCTTTATCTGACTGATTTATTTTACTTAGCATAATAGTCTCTAGTTCCATCCACATCATTGTGAATGGCAAGATTTCATTCTTGTTTATGACTAATATTTCATTGTATATATCTATATCTATATTATCAGATCTGTTTCCTCTATTGATCAGTTGAGGGACACTTGAGTTGTTTCTGTAATTTGGCTGTTGTATATAATGCTGCTGTAAACATTAGAGCACATTTATCCCTTTGAATTAGTGTCTTTGTATTCTATGGGTAGATACCTAGTAGTGCAATTGATGGATTGTAGGGTAGCTCTATTGTTAACTTTTTGAGGAACCTCTATACTGTCTTCTACAGTGGCTGTATCAGTTTGCATTCTCACCAACAGTACAAGAGGGTTCCTATTTCTTCACATCCTCAACAACACTTGTTTCTTATAATGTTGATTTTAGCCATTCTAAAATGTGTGAAATGGTATCTCATTGTGGTTTGATTTGCATTTTCCTGATGAAAAGTGATGAACATCTTTTCATGTGTCTATTGGCCATCAATATATCTTCTTTGGAGAAATGTCTCTTTTTGTCGTCTGCCTATTTTTTAATTGGATTATTTGGCTTTTTGGTGTTGAATTGTGTAAGTTCTTTATGTATTTTAGATACTAATCCTTTATCAGATATGTCATTTGTAAATAAATCATCTCCCATTCAGTAGGTTGTTTTTTAGTTTTGTTGGTTGTTTTCTTTTCTGTGCAAAAGATTTTTATTTTGCTGTAGTCCCAATAGTTTATTTTTGTTTTTGTTTTCCTTGCCTCAAGAGACATAACTAGAAAGAAGTTGCTAGTTGCTGATGTCCAACAAGTTACTGCCTATGTTCTCCTCTAGGAGTTTTACAGTTTCAGGGCTCACATTAGGATATGTAAATCTACTTTGAATTTATTTTTGTGCATGGTATAAGAAAGTGGTCCACTTTCATTCTTTTGCAAGTTGCCAGGTTGGACTTTAAGAATTGCTTTTCTAATGTTTCATTTATGTTTGAGACAGAGAAACAGAGACAGAGACAAAGAGAGAGACAGAAAGACAGAGAGAAAAAATGAGTGGGGAGGGACTGAGAGAGAGGGTGACACAGAATTCAAAGCAGGCTCCAGACTCTGAGTTGTCAGCACAGAGCCCTAAGTAGGGCTCTAACTCACAGAAAATGAGATCATGACCTGTACTGAAGTCAAACAGTTAACCAACTGAGCCACCCAGTTGTTCCTGCCAGGTTGGATTTAGATATAATTTTTTTTTTTTTACCATCATTTTTACTTTAGGGAATTATTTAATTTGCCTGGTTTTCAGGGAATAATAGAATAATGCCTCACTTATATGATTGCATTCAATTAAATACACACATGCACATGCACACACACTGTGTAAAAGTATTTTTAATCTTGCTTGACACCTGCTTATTGTATAGTATATAGCAGCTGCATATTTTTGATCTCATAAATTACAGAGTTTATCAGTTTTATTATTAAACACAAATCTTTCTTAAATAATATATGAAGAAATAGATACAAGAGAAAACTTGGCTACTGATAAATACACCCATAATTCTTCTTATGTTTCACCCATAATTTCTGATAATTATTAACTTGACTCAATCAAGCATATTCATTCTTCATTAAATATGAATATCTTTTTCTTCTTTAATTAGTTACTAAGACATACTTTGTTTTCTATTTGGGATGTTTTCTCCTTCTTCAAATACCCAAACTTGAGAAAAAATAATCAACAATTAAACTGTACTTCACTAAAAATAATTTAAAAGTCTATTTGACTTAATCTCAGCATGAGTATGGTATAAAAATAAATTTAAATTATTTTGATAATGCATATGGATAAATATAGTAATATATATTATATCATAGTTTCAATCTGTTTCTCTATTTTTAGTCTGATTATATGCTACTTGGCAGGAAAATGGAGATTTTCATAACTTTTTATTTAAAAGAAAGACTAAATGTCAAATTATATTGGCAATGGACTAATATTCACGTATATTTAATAGTGTAAAGAAAGAGAGCTAACATGTTTGCTCCACATAATACTGAAACTCTTTTTAATTCCAAAAGTTTCTTGGCTTCAGTGAATTTGTATGTTTACCCTTGTAAACACATTTTAAATATACTATTTGTATTTTTTTATTTTTAATTTTTTTAGAGAGAGAGTGTGTAAATGTTCTCAAGCACATGTGAGCAAAGGAGGGGCAGAGAGAGAGAGGGGAATCTCAAGCAGACTCTATGCTGGACACGTTGCTGATGTGGGGCTCAATACCATGACCCTAGGATCATGACCTGAGCTGAAGCTGAGAGTTGGATGCTCAGTGGACTCAGCCACAAGGAACTCAAATCTCCATTTGATTAGTTACTGCTTGTAAATGTATTCAAAGAATTGAAGTATTCATAATTACAAACTAAAATCTTTATGTTACTGGCTTTCTCTAATTAGAGTAAGGTATAGTTAGCCAGGTGTGTCTGCAGATGGACAAAGCACATTCAACCCTTTCATTTAATATATAAATGAGAGAGGTAACTTTGAACTAATTAAGAGGACAGAGCTTCTCTTAATCTGTCCCTGGTAAGATACCGTGAATCAAGTAGCTTTCTCTCCCACCTGAAAGGCTGTGGTGTCCCCTGCTTTTTGTAGTAAAGCCTGTGTTTAATTATAATAAAGAAATGTATATATTTCAACTGTGTTGATTGCCACTAGACTATTAAGCACCTTACTATCCTGTTTAGACAACACATACTTAAACCTGGCTTTAAAGACACGTTTTCTTATAAATCTGGATTTAAAATGTCCACGTTTGCTCTCTATCTCTATTTTCTTGAGGAAATCGTAATAGTATCTATTTTGTAGGGCTGGTGCAAATAGTAAATGAACAAATAGAGGCCTGGTAAGTTGGAATTGTGAAGAACACATTGTAAGGGCCCCATGGTTGATATTATTATTGTCAGTATTACTGTGATTATTAACCCATTTACAAAAATGACCCAGCTAATAATTATTAGAAAAGAAACACTAAGACAATAAAGGTAAACGCAAACTGCATAAAATGACTTTATAATACTAAGAATTTCAAACTTGTATTATTTGAATAGATTTTGTTCAATGAAATTATAAATATGTATTTTCATTTTTCTTTCAATTAATGATGATTTATTTCTATATAATATTTATAATTTTAAAAAACAACAAGAGCGGTACCTGGGTGGCTCAGTCAGTTAAGTGTTCGACTTTAGCTCAAGTCATGATCTTAGGGTTTATGAGTTCAAGCCCCACATTGGGCTCTGTGCTGACAGAGTGGAACCTCAGGTCTGCTTCAGATTCTGTGTCTCCCTCTCTCTCTATGCCCCTCCTCCACTTGAACTCTGTGTGTGTCTCTGTCTCTCTCAAAAATAATCATCAAAAAATTTTAAAAAACAAGATTTGTGATTATTGGTATGTAAACATCTTGATTTAAAACAATACCCATTTTATCTTTTTTTTATTTTTATTTATTTATTTTTTTTATCTTGCACCATAGAAATTTATTTTCTGACGTTCTGGAGAAATCCAAGATGAGTGTGTCAGCAGGTTTACTTTCTCCTGAGACCACTCTCCCTGACTGGTAGATAGCTGGTTTCTAAATACAGTCGCTTTGGGGGATCAGGACATTATGGGAGGACACAATTAAATCATAACATTTGCCACAAATGAAAATAAAAGTTTTACCACTTTACAAATTAAGAGGGCTTGTGCTTAAATATTAGTTCTCATCAAAGAATTAAATGTTTCCAATTTCATATTATTTTCTGTTAATATTTTACTTTTCTTTCTTTCTTTTTTTTTTTACAAATAGTTTATCATCAAATTAGTTTCCACATAACACTCAGTGCTCATCCCCACAAGTGTCCTCCTCCATGCCCATCCCCCCTCCCCCCACATCCATCAGTCCTCAGTTTTTGTCAGCATTCAAGAGTCTCTCATGGTTTGCCTCTCTCCCTTTCCCCCACCATTTCCGCCCTTCTTCTCCCCCTTGTTCCTCCATCAAGTTCCTCCTAATCCTCCTATACGTAAACAATACCCATTTTAATGCACTAATATACATCCCCATATTCTTTCTTGGAAAACATAATTCTAAATCCTTCAAATACTACTGATATAAATATGCTGTTTTCACTTATTGCCAATAAGCAATCCTGTTTTCTATCCACAAATTAAGAAAAAAATACAATAGAGTGTTTCTCATCTGGTAGCTCCTATTAGGATGAAAAGCTTTATCAGAATCACTTGAAGTTCAATAAAGACCACTCTGTTTTCTGTAACTCATGTTCAAAATCAACTGATAGGTGCCAAACAAATGGAGACAAAAATTTGGGCTTTTTTTCTGGATAAACATTTTGCTTACAAACATGTCACCTATTAATTAGGTACATATCCAGCCAGTCACTGGTACAGCTGGATAATCACAGGCTTACTACACAGTTCTATAGATTTAATGGTGTCAGAAAGAAAGTCCATGCTTGCTGGTAGGATTATCGCCAAAAAAATGGAGAGAGAAGGGGCTGATCTGTCCAGGTTCAGTTCCTTCCCACAAATCAGGGAAGTCACATCTTGTCCCCTGAGGAAGAATAATAGAGAACAGATAAAGGGCAGATATATAGTTCTTTAAAGATTTCTGGACAGAAAATATGAAGCAGAGGAAAATTACATACTCCAATAAAAATATATCCAATGAATACAGTCAAATGGTTTTATTAAAATAGGACAATTTTTATTTAGATTTTCTGATTTATGTTTTATGAAATGGCAAATAATTTAATCTTTTCTTAAAAAGGAATTTTAAGTCGGGGAGCCTGGGTGGCTCAGTTGATTGGGTGGCCAACTTCACCTCAGGTCATGAGCCACACATCTGGCTCTGTGCTGACAGCTCAGAGCTCAGAGCTTAGAACCTGGGGTCTGCATTGGATTCTGTGCCATCCTCTCTCTCTGTCCCTCTCCCATTCACTTTCTCTCTCTCTCTCAAAAATAAATAAACATTAGAAAAAATTAATTTAAAAAAGAAGGTATTTCAAGTCACGGTGTCAATAACTTAGCACTGGTAATCACTCATTTTTACTCTGAAACACTATCTTGCCTCAAATTTTCAGAATATTATCATTTCAAAAGTATATCATTTCATAACTAGCCATAACTGTCAAGCATGTAAACTCAGGAAAGCAAGATTTAAAACTCAATAATTCCTTTGAACTTTATAAGATTTTTTAAGTAATGCCAGGAACTAAGACATACTGAGTTTCACTTTCAGTAATATGAAAATAATAGCATAAATTATGTAAGCAATGTCTGATGTCACAGAGTCATGTCATGCTTCTCATTCTAAGGTCCTTGTTTAGTGTGGCAAAACTCTATTTTCCACATTAAAGGTTCTCGAAGGATGTGATTTCACTTCAGAAGGCATTTGGCAATGTCTGGACAGCAGTTTTGGTTGTCATAAGGATTTGGGGGACGTACTACTCGCATCTAGAAGGTAAAGATCATGTATGTTACCATATATCCCCCATTCACAAGAAGCCCCAATACTAAATAATTGTCTTCAAAAATGTCAATTAGTGCTGAGTCTGAGAAGCCCTGTTATAGATAAATGTTATGGATGAATGTTACTTGATTTATCAAGGTTTTTGTGAGAGAGATTTACAGCTTTTTTTTCAATATTTAATTTATTTTCTTTTTCTTTTCTTTAATGTTTACTTATTTTTGAGAGAAAGAGAAAGAGAAAGACAGAGCATGAGCAGAGTAGGGGCACAGAGAGAGGGAGACACATAATCTGAAGCAGGACTGAGGCTCCAAGCTGTCAGCAAAGAGCCCAATGTGGGGCTCGAACCCATACACTGTGAGATCATGACCTAAGCACTGTGAAATCATGATCTAAGCTGAAGTTGGATGCTGAACCAACTGAGCCACTGAGGTACCCCTAAATTCTTCTTGATGAGCCCTCTGTTCTTTCTTTCTTTCTACAGCCATTGAGGTGTTTGAAGTCACAACCCCGAGATCAAGAGTAGCACACTCTACTGACTGAGCCAGCCAGCCACTCCTTAATGTTTATTTATTTGTTTAAAAAAAGTTTTTAACGTTTATTTTTGAGAGAGAGAAAGAGCATGAGCAGGTGAGGGGCAGAGAGAGAGGGAGACATAGAATCTGAACCAGGCTCCAGGCCCTGAGCTGTCAGTGCAGAGCCCTACATGGGGCTGGAACTCACAAGTTATGAGATCATGACCTGAGCCAAAGTTGGACGTTTAACTTTAACTGACTGAGCCACCCAGGCGCCCCCTCCTTAATGTTTATTTTTAATCTTAGTTGATCATTTACTGATTTGCATTTTCAATTTTTTCTTTGTCAGGTAAAAAAATATTCAAAGATTATCACTGGCCAGTGAATCAGTATGCTACATGCCGTTAATTTGAGTTTAACAAACGCATGCCAGTTTAGAAAGGTTAGATAATATATCTAGGATGGGCAATCTAGTAACTGGTAGGTTCATGTTTAAAACCTAAATTTGTCTGACTACAAAATCCACATACCTTTCATGATTTTACACTTTTCTTTTGAAAGTTCCTAGGTGTTCAAATTTAGTGCTTTTCATTAGTGTGTTCATTATATGCCATTGATATTTTACATTCCATCAAATAAAACTCCAGAGAAAATAATAGATATACTAAGCTTTCAAATAGAAAAAATGAATAAAAACAAACAGACCTTAGCACTCATTTAAGATAAGTTTGTCCTTAAGATGTTTTCATCGAGTTAGGAAATACCTGGGGCTATTTTAAAATGGAAAATATTTTTTCAAGGTTTTTATATTTGTTTTCATTAGGTGACAATAAAACAATTTTCTGATCTATGGCATCATTTAGACCAAGATACACTATAATTCTTTTTCTAGCAAGAGCAACTTTTCCCCCTATTAAAATATGTTCTTGAGAAGAAAATTATTAAAATGAAAACTGATAGATACTACCTTATAGATCTTTGGTGTGTTAAAGAAAGATTAAAAGTTTTAAAAATTCCTTGTCAGGTTTATTTTCAAATTCTAAATATCATTTTATTTCTGAAATAAATTATGAATTAATTAAATATAAATGAAAGTATAAAATACATTCCCTGGTTTCAGGCAATATATGTCATCTAGAGATACTGAACCTAATCACTAAGGTAAAGTTGGAAATATAAGATTTCACTGGATTCATATTTAGAGATGACTGAGAAGCAAATTCTAACATTTATTAACTGGATAATCATAAACACATATTTCAAATTTCTTGAAATTTTGTTCTATCTTTGCCAAACAGTTTGGTTATTGAATACATGAAATAAAATATAACTTAAATTTCTCTGAAAAGTGGCATATTCTATAAGCACATTAGTTACATTTGGATCCTAAAAATAAATTAGAAAAAATAAATTCAGTTTTTTATTTATTAGTACCATTCTTTTTTAAAAAATATAATTTATGGTCACGTTAGCTAACATACAGTGTCTACAGTATGCTTTTGGCTTTGGGAATAGATTCCCATGATTCATCACTTACATACAATACTCAGTGCTCAACAAGTGCTCTCCTCAATGGCCGTCACCCATTTTCCACTCTCCCCTGCTAGGGGGGGTGATATCAATAGATAAATAAAAAATAATTTAAAAAACTAACTAATAATTGCAATCATCTCTAAAAATTCCAATTTGCAGGTGTGTGAGTGGCTCAGTCAGTCAAGCATTCGACTTTGACTCTGGTCATGATCTCGCGTTTCATGGGTTTGAGCCCCACGTTGGACTCTGTGCTTACAGCTTGAAGCCTGGAGCCTGCTTCAGATTCTGTGTCTCCCTCTTTCTCTGCCCTTACCTCACTTGCACTCTCTCTCTCTCAAAATTAAAGAAGCATTAAAAAATTTGACATTGCATCAAGTTTGATATACACATTCATTTCTCTTGAAATGTATATATTTTATATTCCACCTAAAATATTAAATTGGTTATAGTTTTTAATTATTTGCATTAATAAAAATCTACACATAGCTTAGTGTAAAGTACAAGCACTAATATTTCTCTCCATATATCAAAGATTTAGAAATTAAAATGAAGAATACGCACTTTACAATAAGGATAAAACTATAGCACATTTAAGAATAAATTTTTGAAAAGGTACACATTCTAAATACAAAAGCTAAAAACTTTTACTGAAGAGCATGATAGAAGCTCTGAACAATACAGAGATGTATGGTGATGTTGGCTAGGCAGATGTAAGGTTTTAAAATGCCTCTTCTGAATGTTAGTAGGGAGTGACATCAGCAAGATGGCGGGATAGGAGTTTCCAGCTATCATTTCCTCACAGAGACACTGATTTTGACAATCACCCATGGCTGAAAGTACTTCCATGAGAGCCCAGGAGTCCAATGGAGAGGTCCTAGCAGCATGTTGAGGGACCAAAAATAACAAAAAAACAGGATAGATGCTTTTCTGAGGGTAAGACTATCAGTTTCACTTTATTTATTTATTTTGAGAGAGACAGAGAGAGAGTATCTTAAGCAGGCTCCATGCTCAACACAACACATGCTTGGTCCCATGACAGTGAGATCGTGACCTGAGCCAAAATCAAGAGTTGGACTCCCAACCAAATAAGCGACCCAGGCACCCCCCCATCAGTTTGACTTTATCTTTGTCACTTCTTCCCCAAGGCTGCACAACTCAGTTCTGAGAGGCTCCCTTAGCCTGTGACTTCTCCCACTAAGAAAAGTAAAAGTGCTCAGATGAGTGGGTACAGATTTGGTATATATACAATGAAATATTATTCAGCCTTAAAAAGGAAGGAAATTCTACCATTTGGGACAACATGGATAAATTAAAGGACATTATGGTAAACGAAGTAAGCTAGACACAAATACCGCAGGATCTTACTTATATGTGGAGCCCCGAAAAACTGAATTCATGAAATCAGAAGATAGAGCAATGATTGCCAGAAGTTGGGGGTTGAGAGAAATGGGGAAATGTTGGTCAAAGAGTAAAAAGTTTGAGTTACAAAGGATGAATCATGTGAATTGTTTCAAAATTTTAAAAAGCAATTAGAAAATTAGAAAAGTTTATATAAATTTATACATATCAGTTATATTCTATTACTTAATCCCTTAAAAGTAAATTCACTTTTATTTGAGACTCTATGTATAAGCATATATACTGATGTATTTTCCATAGCAGCAAAAAAAATAAAAATAAAAAATCAAATACATGTATATCCAAATATAAAATATCAAGGAAAGGATAAATACTGTTTCACTTACATCATGGAATAAAATGCAAATGTACAAATGGTCATCAATGCATTTTGTTTTCTTCTTTTTGACCTTAAAATTTTTTCTCCTGTATCTTCACCTTAAAAATATAGACTAACTTTAATTCCCAGCTCCACTTATCAACATCCTTTGCCAGAATCCTGCTTCATTATTGTTTTCATTTGTTGCTTTTTCCCCAAGAATTCTCTCCCACTGTTGCTGCTTATCATACACTTTCCCAAAACTTATGTTTCCTTTTTCCAAAAAAGAGCCAAAGTGGGGCGCCTGGGTGGCTCAGTCAGTTGAGCCTCCAACCTCAGCCTAGGTCATGATCTCATGGTTCCAGGGTTTGAGCCCCAGGTCAGGCTCTGTGCTGACAGCTAGCTCAGAGCCTGGAGCCAGTTTCAGATTCTGTGTCTCCCTCTCTCTCTCTCTCACCCTCCCCTGCTCATGCTATCTTTCTCTCAGAAATAAATAAAACATTTTTAAAAATTAAAAAAAAAAAAGAGTCAAAGCAACAAATAAAACAATAACGTTCCCTCCAACATTTCGTCACATCAGGCTAAGTTTCTCTCTCTCTCATTATCTTACAAGCACACTGGCTCTTTTCACTTCTTCATTACTCATTTGTTAATAAATTTCAAGAGATTGGTCCCACCTTTGCTGAAACTAATCTCTCATATATCCATAGAAACCTTCATGGTACCAAATCTAGTGACTCTGACAATCCTCATGATCTTTGACCACTCTGCATATGATAAAATTAACCACATAAACCTTCTGGAAGTTAGGGCATACGGACTAGAGCCTTGGAGGTAGAGATAGAGGAGAGAAAATACATTTTAGGGGCTCCTGGGTGGCTCATTTGGTTAAGCGTCCGACTTCGGCTCAGGTCATGATCTCACCGTTGGTGAGCCCAAGATGGGCTCTCTGCTGACAGCTCAGAGCCTGGACCCTGTTTCAGATTCTGTGTCTCCCTCTCTCTCTGACCCTCCCCTGCTCATGCTGTCTCTCTCTCTCAGAAATAAATAAAAACCATTAAAATACATTTTAGAAATATTTAATTGCTAAGCTATGTTTGATTGGGTGCTGCTTGGGTGAAGGAACTTGATGATTGCCTGAATATCAAATATGATGGAGAAAAGTTATATATACCTGCTCTTATGGCAGCAACAGAATTATACCTTATAAGAGAAGGATAGTATTTTCAGAGAAATGATGAGGCATTTGTAAAGCCAGCTTTGGGATAATTATGACATATTTTATCAGTAGCATATGAATCTAAAGCTCATTGCAAAATATGATAACACCTGTGAAATGTCTAATAGAGTGAGGCCAGGGATAGTCTCTGTGAATACCAAAGTTTTAGAAATACACATATGAAAACAAAACCTTGGGGAGAGAAGAGAGGAATGGAGATATTTAATTGCATATTATTATTTGCTTCTCCATATTCACTTCTCACCCCAATCTGCACTTCCTTATGCCCTAGTATTGAAGTCTGAGGACTAATATATGTCCTAGCTCTCTGTCCTCTCTTTGGCTTTGGCCAATAGAGATTAGGTAGAGGGAGAATGAGGTCAAGGAGTTTGTTTCTGTGGCAACCTTTCTCACTTGCCAGTGTGTTAGTTATTATTAACCTAATTTTCTCCAGCTGATAGTAGTCAATGGTGGGAAGGCTTAGGGAGTATTCTCAGGTATACCATTGGAATGTGCCATGCATTTTTATGAAGACCCCGATTGTTGCCAGGGATATGGGAAGATTAAAGGCCATGGTCTCGTGAGCGACAAGAAAGGATTTCAAAATGGTCTGTGTAATGTGTATGAGTGTGGATGGGGTCGGGGGCGGGGGAGACAATGCAACAGAGTGACCCATAAAGATTTGGAAAAGATAGAAAAAATTATGTGAAGAGTCCAGTATGAAATTTCATGCTGGGTAGACATGAAAATAAACATATATTGGCAAAAAGGAAAAATGTGTCCATTTTCTATTTAATTTAGTTGAACAATCATTAATAAACTCTTATATTTATTCTAGGAAACAGAGGACACCATGTGAATTATACTTGGGGGAGAAATTATAGAAAGAAGAGATGAGGAATGTCACAGTATGTTAGTACCATAGTTTACTTGAGCTTGGCTGTGTCTGTACTTAATCATGTTTGAACAAAATGGAAGCACTGAGTAGAAAATTTTTACTGGTATGTTATTCAAGCAAACATACTTTTTTTCAGCTTATGAAGCATTCACTTTCATCAAAGTCCTACAAATACTTCAGCATAGACAGACTATCCACAAACGGTAGGTAAATTGGCTACTTTTACTTGATGTGCTCATTGATTCTTATAAATTGAAGTTTCAAATATCCAAAGTGAAATGCACTTTGTGTGGTTATTAGAAACAACACTAATAACTCTTTGAAAGCAAAGACATGAAAAAAAAAATACCTAAAAACATGGCAAATTTCTGGTGGATGATGATTGCAGAGAAAAGTCGAGTAAGCAGAGTATAATAAGCTTAACATTTTCGGGAATTTAGAAGCCAGAATAATTAGCCAGTCAGAGACAGAGTCCATTTTTGCTACCTCACCCCAAGTTCCTATCATTTTCCAAGGGCTTGGTATATCAGAGGATTCTGATAGCTGGGCCCTATGTCCAATTTAGAAAGAACTTCCCTAATGTTAGCTGAAGGCAGTGGAGTAGAAATTTATCACTAAGGAATGGAATACATGCCTTTTGGACAAAAGCCACTTGGAGGAATGCAATTTGTGCAGTAGCAAAGTGCATGGAAATCTTAGTTGTATTTTTCTGCAGATTTGTGAAAAACTTTATATGCCATTAGGGACAGAAACCCTAATCCATTTTTAGAAAAATAAGAGCCATTTTAAAGAAGAACAAACATTTCACAATAACATGTAGAAAATTGCTCACTGTTCTGCCTATTGCTTTATAGGCCAGACCACCTGGAATTTTTATAACTCAATAAAACTTCAGGCTCCCTGGCATGTCCATTCAAGTTTGCATGGGCAGTGTGTTCTTGCCCGAGTCCAAATCCAGGAATATCTGCTGTGCAGAGGATATTCTGCTTGGGAAATAAGTGGAATCGAGGGCTATAAATAGATTTTGTGTTAATCAAAATACATTTAACATGATTTTGAAGAGACGTCTACCCCAGTCAGTCTTTTGGGTTTGAATTGGAGTAGAAAGTCCATGAGCAAAGGGAACAAGAATGGAGGGAGAACCATGTCTGGACTTTAAAGCACATGCAAGTAGCACGTGTTTTTGTTCTAAATAAGATGAATATTCTCCAAATTAGCAAAAATAGTTTGCAACCACAATTTCACTGTACAAAATGAAAATTCTATCCCTTGATTCATAAACATTGTTTGTAGCTACTCACCTGTTTTCTTGAGGGAAGAAAGTAGTATGTAGGCAATGGTTCAATTTGTAGTGGGGTAATAATGAAACTTCTGGTAAAATGCTGTACATTTTATTTTATTTTATTTTAATATTTTTATTTTATTTCTAGGATAGAGAGAGAGAGCGTGAACAGGGGAGGGTCAGAGAAGGAGGGAGACACAGACTCTGAAACAGGCTCCAGGCTCTGAGCTGGCAGTCAGCACAGAGCCCGACGCGGGGCTCGAACCCACGAACCACGAGATCATGACCTAAGCGAAAGTCGGACGCTTAACCGACTAAGCACCCAGGCGCCCCAATGCTGTACATTTTAAAGGATGGGGGAGCCTTCTAGAAGCCTTTGAAGTTACAGATATGCACAGCAAGCTTTTTTCTTTTTTTTGGAGTAGTTGAGCCTGACATTGTGGCCCACTCTTGAAGAGGACAACATATGGGGAGAATATTTCGATCTTCTGCTCACAAGTCACTCACTTGCCACTTACTTCTTCCTAAGGAATTTCTCTTTTCTTTGCAAAAAGGGATTGAGTATGCATTGCATGGCCACTGCAGATGGTCCTTCGGGGAGAGTTTTGCTCTGAGCTCAACCATTAATTTCCTCCACTGTAACGCAGGGGCCCTTCAAGGATCCAGACTTTTCTGTGACTCAGAGAATGAGTAAAACTTGGAGAGAGGAGTAGGAAAGGTCATTCTGAAGGCTAATAGGCCTCAAATTTAAGAAATGTTCTATAGTGTTTCATTAGTTAATATGGATCTACCCATATGACTCCCAAATTTTATCTGTCAATTTGTTTGGAAGTTGTCATAGATTTTAGGGACTGAAAAATTTTCACTCCTAAAATTCGAGTACTTTCCACTTAGTGTCAATCATGTGTTTTTTTCCCCTATAATTCCTTAAAAACATTCATGCCACTCAATTTAATCAGTAACTATAAGAATAGAAATACCACCTTTATAAAATTCCATCACTAGAAATCAGGATGATCATATCATTTACTTGGCTTTCCTCATGTTAGATAGTCCTTTCTTGAGTATGTAGAGCACTCCACCACATATACAAGCTCAATAAGTTTCGTTGCTTTATTTTATCAAGCGCAAGATATTATTTTTCTTTGCCAGAAAAGCTATTTATTTGGATAGAATATTGACACAAGGAGGAAGTCAACGTTTACAATTCAAACATTTCTATTGTTAATGTGCCTAAGAGAATACGAAATGCAAACAATTAAACTGTGAAATGATTTTGTCTTTCCCTGATCAGGAAAAACTACCAAAAATGTGATATAAACAAATATATAAATTGAGGAAACATATACTGTATTGCCAGTTTATATTTCTGCTTTTTTATATAAGTCAAAATCTGATTCACACGGAAACTGTGTAATACCGTATTAGGAGAAGTGTAATGTATCAATATTTATGAAAGATATGTATGAAATCTGACAGTGCCACAAAGAATGCCCTTCTGTTTGTATAATTTTTTTTCAAGTTGAAAGCCTTTTTGAAAAATGACCTTGTTATTCAATATAGTTTCCATGAAAGAATCTAGGTTTGCCAAAATCATCCCTATGACAAACAGTAGCAATTATTTTGCTATACCCTCATTTATGTCACACACACACACACACACACACACGTTATGGTGTGGAAAGGTTAGATCACTTTTCTAATCCCAAACCAGTAATAAATTTATATTCTCTTTCAAGCAATACATATTGATACACTTAAAATCTGCAAGAATCTTACCTTAAACTGGTTCCCACACAATGTACAAATTCTTGTGTTTCAGAAGAATACACATTTCAGCTTGTCACACCAATGGGCATGATGCTTTTTTTAAGTATCATAGCTTGTAGCTGGAGGTCTAGTCACAGTAATAATGGGAGACCCATGGGTATTTGCCCACTGAGAGCATCTATGCATCAATTTGAGGGCAATTTTATCAATACAAATAATCAAATAACAGAATTAAAAATTTGAAGGTAGTGATATTTTATATTTCAATGTAATTCTCACCTATCCTTTACTTCTTCTCTGAGGAGATTAAAAACTTGCATCCACAATTTTTAGGAGGCCTAACACAGAGTGGCTCTCACATACTTGCAAACTATGGTTTTCATATGACCAGTGAGACATAGAGTCTCTACCTCTATATCTCTTCTGCTATCCATACATTCTTCCTTCCTGAGAATGGCTCTTCCTGTTGATATCTGAAGTCATCTCTTGTCATTTTTCTACTTTGCATTTTCTTCACAACTTATGTAACAATAACAAAGACTACATTTAGTCACAGAAACACGCAATGCTTTCTCCTACTTGAGTCCATCTACATAGATGTGTTTGCCTTTTTATCTTTAAAAATTTTTAATGTTTATTTTTGAGAGAGAAGGAGACAGAGCACAAATGGGGCGATAGGGGCAGAGAGACAGGGAGACATAGAATCCAAAGCAGTCTATAGGCTCTGAGCTGTCAGCACAGAGCCCGACGCCGGGCTCAAACTCATGAACTGCAAGATCATGACCTGAGCCAGAGTCAGACACTTAACTGACTGAGACACCCATATGCCCCAGACATGTTTGCCTTTTTACCTGTCTTTCCTCAGTTCCTAATTTACACTTTTGATTTCACCTTAAATGATAACACCTCTGAGAAGTCATCTCTTAAAGTTTCCCATTCTATAGTTGTAGGTTGACAGTTAAAATACAAGATGCACAGTTAAATTTCAATTTCAGGTAAAGAACACATAATTTTTTAGAGTAAGTATATTCCCAATGGTACTCAGGTATGTCCATTGTGGATAAGCATCTAGGGGGATGGTGGGCGGAGTAACAAAAAACCCCACAATGAATGTGAGTTTGTAAGCAGTATAGGGGCTAAGGAGGATTTAAACAGGCCTAGTGTGAAGTAATTGTTAAATTATAATACAGCGGGGCCTATGATTAAGATTTTGATTTCCAAAGTATTTTCTTAACCTTAAAAGACCAGGCACGTAAGCCATTATTTTGTGAAAAATCTATCGATTCTCCTCCTTTCTGTGAAATCTGTTTTGAATTTTATTTGTGAATGATCTAACCCAGTTATGCTGTTTTCTGGTACAAAAGCCTAGATTCTTTGACTAGTGACTGAAAAATGGAGAGTATTAAATGCCATTGCTATTAAGCAGCTAGAGTATAATTTCACTCCTGCTATGAACACAGAAAGAGGACAGAACTATTTAATAAGTGTGAGGTGATATCCACTCAGAGGCTGATAAAATGTTTACATTATTTGAGGGAAAATGTTATTTTATTCAAACTGACACATGTGACGGAAAATCACAGGACATAAAAAAACCTCTTTCTTTTAAATTTAACCGTGGTGTTTGCCATTCACTAATAGAGCAACACATAGTTTGCTAACAGTTTTATTAAATCCAGACCAGGTAAAACCTAATATTACTTTCAGTTTATATTGTACAATAAATATTGTAAATATTTTTCTTAGAAATACTAAATGTAAGGATAAATAAGATCATGATAGTGTTCATTCTGCATTGTATCCTTATAAGGTACATACATTTTACATGTATACACATACACACACACATATATGTCTGATATGTATATCAGACACATACACATAAGAAAAATGTTAGAATACAGATGTTGAAATGATTGGACATTACCCAACAAAATATCACCAGTTCTGGTGGTTATCTCTGGCTAGGACCATGGAACACAGTTAACTTAATTTTCTTCCTTGCTAAGTAACATTTGCTAAATATTCTTTAACAAACAGATTTTCATCAGGTAAAAAGAAAAATACTTTTTAAACTAGCTATACTTCTAAAGATCTTTTCTCATTTATTACTCATAATCTTCCACAGGCCCAAGTAAATACAAGCTCTTTCGAGCTGTTTATTGCTTAGAAAATCCAAAGTGGAGGACCAGTTGGATGATGAACTAACATAGAAGGCATTAATTTGTTTCCTAATAAGCTACATACAAGTCACCTCTTGAGTGAAGAATTGGTCAAATGTACTTTGCTTGCTATTGTTATTTATATCTTCAAGTGAATATGTTTAACATTTTCCCCAGGGTCTTTCTTTGTAGTTATTGATGACTTCAGCCATTCATTGGCATATGCACACATGCTGAACTAAAATACACCTGGGGACGAATCTTTCACTTTTAAATAGGAGTAGATTTGTTCAAGAAAACACTGCCTTACAGCCTGTGTGCTGAGAAATTAATCTTTATGAACATGGAGAAATCCCCACTGTGCAAACGAGTTCTCAGGGCATAAAACATGGAAAATAACATGAACTTCATCATCTCCACTCAAATATTTCCCCATGTTTATCTATTGAAAATTACATAGCATGTCTAATAGAGCACTTTCTAAATCTATAAAATACGATTTAGCAAAGTCACTTTTACTGAGATGAACTACCACGTGGCACAGCGAGAACATAAAAATCCATCCAAAAAGGCTTTATGAAATAAATTTATTAGAAAATGTATTACCGAAAAGTGTATTACTAAGGGACAAGCCAGGCAGACATAAAGTTTAAAATATAACTAAAATTATTATTGTGTAGCCCTATTAAGTTGTAAAATACTCAACAAACATAATATTCATATGCACAAGTATTTTCAATAACTATTACATGTACTCACATTTTAATACTCTCACACACTATAGTGTGAGAATGAACAGAACTACCTTAAGAACTTTTGTTTCTCCTTGACCAATTGTTTGGGTTAAAATGAGATGCAAAATAAATCACTGATATAAATCATCAAAGTCCACTTCATAATCGTCACAAATTATCCTCTTCGTTCTCACTCAAAGTTTCACAAATATGTGAGGACAGGAAGAATTTTGTTTCTTAGAATTCTGGCTCCTAAATAAGTCCTCTAACTTCACTTACATACAATCCAAGGGTAGGACAAAATTCCCTTTTCCTTTGAAGACACTCATTTTGAATGAGAGTTCTATATAGCTTGTCACCATCTGCAACTTCTTTTTAGCTCATTTCAATCACTCAGGCCCATCACTCCACTGAGACCCCTATTTCCAAGACAGTGGATTAATTCCACATTGAAAAAGTTTATGGAACCCTCAGAACCTTGCTTAATTGCTGGAAACATCTGAAACTGCTTCCCTTTGATATATTCTAACCTTGATAAGTTTAATTACCATAAGAACAGTTTAGCCTTTCTCTTTCCTCCTTTCAAGCCACTCTTATCCTAACTATGGTGCAGGTCTTTGCCTCTGTGTCATTCTCTTTTTTTTTTTCCCTGCTCTACATACTCTTCCTGGGTGAGCATATCCATCTCAATGGCGTCACTGTTCATGGCTGATGAGGTCTATATTTATTTATCCACTTTGAATCATTCTCCTCTCCATTTCTGGATGTTTATTTTCTGGATATTTCTACAAAGAGGTTTCATTAGGCACCTCATATTCCACATATTAAAAATGGAATGTCTCTTCACCTTCATTCACATTCTGACTCAAACCATGACTCATAAACCTAGATGAAGAAATCAGCATTCTGATATAATCTCTGACTCTTCATTTTCTCATACTAGAGACAGTCAATTTACCAAATACCTCCAAGTTAATTTTCTGAATATTTACTGAGTCCATACACTTCTGCAGCCTAATGCCACCCTCTTAAATTGGACCAACATAATTTCTTGCCTGGAATATGACTCTGACTCCCCCTTCAATTTACCCTATGCAGAGCAGTGGATGCAAAGCTAACCAGGGTATTCTACGCCTCAAACTTTTCAAGAAGCTTCTCATTGCCCTTTAAAAAGATCCACTTGCCATTATTTAACAGCTTTCTATGACTTGGGCCATGCTGATTTCCAAGTGTCTCCTCCTATAACATAACTTACAGCAAATCAATATAACTTTTTTAAATATAAGATGGCAAACTTGTTCCAGTTCTCTAATATATTCTAAGTAGAAAAGTTACCAGAAGCATATAGATCTAGTTTGATTTTTATTATTATTATTATTTATCCTCTGATCAGTATTAAAACATGTAAAATTCTTTGAGTCCAAAAGCTTATACTTTTAATTGGCTATTTCTATGCTCACCTCTTTTAAAATCTTTTCTATTCCTCCTTCTGAGTATGTCCTCTTTTTGCAAAGAGTTTTTAACATTTTCTTTCTCAGTTTAAGACAGAATCTTATAAGAGACAATTTCCCATTTAACTGTATCCATGAGAGATAAAATTCCATGGACACTGACAGCATCTTTCATGGCATGATTCATTTCCCCATTTGAAGAAACGAGTGATCTATGAATCTTGTTTTCTTGATAAATCAATTCCTAATCATTGTTTCTATTTTTGATCTTCAATGTATACGTATATAATACAACTATGTTCTTATTACTTTTAAATTTTGCTTGAAATACTTACAAATGTTCTGAAATGTTTGGGGTCTTAAAAATGTAACACATGTGTACTTGGCTTTACTTTTGCCTCACTGTATTAACTACATCTTTTTCACACATAATGAACATGGAGAATAAATAGAGGGCTTTAGAACAAAACAATTACTGTTTGTCACCACCTAGTTTTAGATATAAATATTAATGATACCTTTGAAACCTCTCCATAATCACATCCCAGGCCTAACCTCCAGATCTACCCATACTTCCAAATATCCTATTTGATATTATCTTGTTTTTCACTGTAGTTTTGCAGACAGATGTTTTGCTGGATTTTGCAGACGATAAATAGGATTATCCTGTGTGAATTCTTATGCAATGTGTTTTTTATTGTTCAATACAATGTTGTAAGAGTCACCTATGTTTATGTATGTGGCCATAGTTCAATCACTGCACAGTATTCAGTTGTATGAATAATAAAATTTATTCTATTCTCAATTGAAATTCAGTTATTTACAGATTTTTACATTTACAAACAGTTCTACTATACTAAATCTTATTGCGACCCATAGTGAACATTGAATTTACATACCTAGGAAAGAAATTGCTGCATGAAGAAATATGCACATTTTCCATGTTACATCAAATACTGAATTGCTTGCCTAATTATTTCAGCAATGAACTCTTCCATCAAGAGAATATGGCCTCTAGAGACTCCAGATCATCATCAACTCTTGTCATTATTCAACTCCTACATTGTTTATCAATCTGCTAAAGGTCAAATTGTGCATAATTATGACTTTAATTTTTATTTTCCTGATAACTAATGAATTTGAGCATCTTCACACAAATCTTCATGATTCATATAAAGACTTCACTTGTAATGTTTGCCAGTATCTTTCACCTACTTTTCTATTACTTTGTGTAATTTCTATTAATTGTTAAAAAGTGTGTTTTGGCTACTAACAATTTGTGGGTTAACAATGTTCAAACTATCTTTCCCAGGTTGTAGCATTTTACTTTCTTTATAGTGTGTTTTCATTGACAGAAGTTTTTAATATGCATGTAACAAAAACTATTTTTAATAAACTTTTTATAAATAACTTTATATTCATAGTTACAAAGATATACATAGCCCTCAAGAGATTTCCCTATTGCTAAAATCATAACACTGCATTTGTTACAGCAAAGAAATACTTATTAGTACATTACTATTAACCAGGAAAACGCCATTATTTTATTGGAATTTCACTAGTTTTTCCACTACTGTCTTTTTCTGTTCCAGAATCTAATCTGGGATGCCACCTTTTATTTTGTGATCATGCCTACTTAAAATTCCCTGGTCTGTGATGCTTTTGTAGTTTTTTTGTTTGTTTTTGATATCTTAACAGATCTGAGGAGTACTGGGAAAGTATTTTGTAGGATGTTTTTCAATGTGGATTGCCTAATGTTTTTCTCTTTATTAGTCTGGGGTTATGGGTTTTGAAGAGGAAAAACACATAGATGAACTGTTCTTCCCATTTCATCATCTCAGCAAGAACATATCAACATGAGTTACCACTGATGATGTTAACCTTGATCACCTAGTGAAAATATTGTCACATGTCTCAAC
The DNA here is from genome assembly GCF_003009895.1 of Hyaena hyaena. Classification (NCBI taxonomy): domain Eukaryota; kingdom Metazoa; phylum Chordata; class Mammalia; order Carnivora; family Hyaenidae; genus Hyaena; species Hyaena hyaena. The sequence continues at coordinate 51,926 of NW_024082492.1, forward strand.
CATAAAGTTAATTTTCACCTCCTTCCACACGTATTCAAAATCAGTCACCAAGCCCAGCCTACATTCAAGGAGAGGTGGATTATATACCCCATGTACTGGAAGGGGGAGTACCTACATTAATTATTTGAAATTATTCTGTAAAAATTTGTTTCTGATCTCCTCAGCTATTCATTCATTCATCCATTCATCCATTCACTTATTTACATCATAATTCATTTATTCATTCACATTGGACTTAGCTATGTGTATTTTATACTTTGGGTTGTAATCCAGTAGTACTATGTTATTTATTTTGCTGCTCAACTTGCTCCAGTTTTGGCTATTGGAAGGTCTTTAGTTTTGGCTTCTGTGTCCATTGTACATGTCTCCATCATTTGTCATCATTCATTTACTAATGGGCTCAACCTTCATGTGCATGAATTTTTACTCATATTTCCAAGTGAAACAAATCAATCAATTTAGAACAGTTACGTACAGTTCCTTTTGTTTTTAAATAAAGTTGCCATTCAAAACACAATTTCCCAAAGGTACTGATCAGTTTTTCTTTCTCCAGACCTCCTACATTGGGGATATCACATATATTTGCAACATATATTTTTATTATCTTATATTTATATTCTTTAGATTATTTTGTCATAGTCTGTATTCCTTTCTGTAGTCCCCATTTGTTAAAAACAATTTGCATACTAACCTAATGCTTTTAATGTCTTATTTAATCTCTATGAAATTTGAAGTCATAAAAATTCCTCTTTATTTTTTTTTTCTGAGAGCTTACAATGTTTATTTTATTTTATTTAGTTTCTGTATTTATTTCTTCACTTTGATTTCCTTAGGCTGGCTTATATGTACTGCAAGTACATATTAAGTCAAAGTGGTTATGGGCATTCGGCCTGAAATTATTTATGACCTTACTGGTAATGCTACCAACATATCACCATTAACTATTTAATTGATAATGATGTTTTGAAGACATGCTTTGCTCTCAGATAATGGCACTTGAAATTGTTGTCTGCTCAAAATTAATTAGCTTTTGGACCACACACCAAGTGTGAATTTAACCGAGTTCTGTATGGACCAAGGGGGTTTATTGTTGTCATAAATTCTACATTTCTTCTTTCCATCTCCTCTTGTATGTAGGGTTCATTTTACCCTGAAGTTTTAGCACTTTGGGGTCTTGACTTCATACAAAGGCATGAGGCTCTGTCTCCTGTCTTCCCCTTCCCCTCCCCTAGGCCACTGAAACAAGCCATTTATCCCTGGGTAATGCCCACACTCTCAGGGCAGCCTTGAGCTCCAATGCCTTGTACTTTTCTGAAGTCTTTCTCTTTTCTCATTTGGGCCTGATAATTTTCCTTTCTACTTTACCAGGTCAGACAAGCATTTAACACTTCTTTTCAAAAATATTTTACCCAATATTTTACATTTTCTTGTGTTGAAATTATTTTGCAAGATCAGTAATTTGCTGTGTTCTTTTTTAAAAAAAATTATTTATTTTTGCCAGAGAGAGAGCCAGCAGGCATGAGCTGGGGAGGGACAGAGAGAGAGGGAGACAGAATCCAAAGCAGGTTCCAGGCTCTGAGCTGACAGCACAGACCCCGACAGAGCTTGAACTCACGAACCACGAGATCATGATCTGGGCTGAAGTTGGATGCTTAACCGACTGAGCCATCCAGACGTCTCTCTTGTGTTTTGTTTTCAAATATAATTCTCTCAATATTTTTTTACACCTTTCATGATCCTTCTCTTTTCAAAGACAATTTAACCAGGCATTTTCAATATATATTTTCATACATTATTTTGTTCAGATTTAAAGTTTTCCATTAATTTTCTAAATAAGATAACATAGGGGAAACATAACTGACGAAGAGCAGAGAAATGGAATATTAGCTGTGATAGAAATGCAAGAATAGGAAAGGATTTGAAAATAAAGGTGAAGATGCAAAATATTACAGTATTCTTAGTATTAACAATCTTATTATAATTTTCAGACTGACATAACATCATTACATTTTTCACACTGATAAAGAGATACAACAGCTGGTATTATTATAAAATATATAACTCTAGTTCTTTGGAATTATTTATCACTATTATTATTATTATTATTAGACTACAAAATGTGTAGAATTATTGGTCTTAGAAATGTAGGCCAAGACAAATTCTTAAAAGAATTAAATATGATATACAAACTTAAATGAAATCTTAATGCATTTAATTTTTTTTATCCTGAGACTGCTAAATTTCAGCTTTCTGACATATAACTCCCAGAAAATCATATCTTATTATGAACATCATTATGTTGAAACTGATACAAATTTAGCAGCTAAATGGGCAGAATTTAAAAAAAAGTGTTAATCAGCTTTACTAAGTCACTAATTATCCATTTCTTCATGTAGAAGAAATAAGAAATTGCTGAAGGTTTTGCATATCAAAATTGAAGACTGTTACAATAGCAGGAAAGAAATAATGAACAAATATATTCATTGATACTTCCAGACAAAAATTCCTAAAGTAGCATGTCTTAAAAGATGTCAGAGCTTTGAAAGTAAGGTTCTTTTCTTAAGATAACAAAATTGGCTTGGTTATATTAATATGAAATGACAATCTACAAATAACAAATGGTAATTCAGTTGAAAACTTTAAGTACACTTTGCTCATTCATGTTCCTGAAACATGTACACATATGATATGTGTGTGTATTTCCCCTAATACTTGGAAATATTTTAATTTTCTTTACTTCCTGTGAAAAAATTCTCTACTTGTTTCTAGCAAACCATTCTGATTAAAAAATAATAATAATTCTTGCCACTATTTTCCTTACCTCTTCCCACTGCTTTGGTCCTTTGTAGTAAAACCTTTCTGTGACATTTGGTGAAAGACGTAAGGATTGGTAGGCCAGGTTCCACAGTTCAGTGGTAACTGGGCATGAGGGTTTGGACTAATGACCTATACAGTTGACTCTGATGGCTCAGACTTTGCTACTAGATTGAATGAGTCCACGTCAAATGGATTGTTACCACTGTTAAATTAATTAAACAAGAGGTCATTCTTTCTTTCTTTTGAATTTTTAAAATATGTATTTATTTTTGAGAGAGACAGAGACAGAGCACAAGCAGGGGAAGGGCAGAGAGAGAGGGAGACACAGAATCCGAAACAGGCTCCAGGTTCTGAGCTGTTAGCACAGAGCTCGACGTTCAGCTCAAACTCAAAAAGGGACTTGAACTCATGGACAGTGAAATCATGACCTGAGCCGAGTCAGATGCCCAACCAACTGAGCCACTCAGAGACCCCCTACAGAAGAAGGTCATTAAACAAAGATGATTCTAGTGCTTTGAAAGCCTACATAGACAAGCTAAAACCTAAGTCAGAGTCAATTCCTGTAAATGTACTCATATCTGAGAAAATGAAATGTAAGAACAACCAATCACAAACAGCCCACTAGCCTTTCCCAAATAAGGGAGGTATTTAAGCTATCACAATCAAATAGTTTTCTTGCTTTCCTTCCTCATCCATCCTATAAAAGCCTTTCCCCTAGCTCCTGTGAGCAGAGCACTCTTAACTACTTTTGGTTTAGGCTTTGCATTCAAATATATACTTGAACAAATAATGAGTTGAAAATTTTAATATACCTTACCTTATATTTTAACAGCACTTATCAGCAAAATAGATTCCAAGGCAGCCATTAGTGGTGGGTGTGAGAATAAGAGGTAGTGTTACTAGGAAAAGATTCACATGGTTCTCTGTCTAAGCTCCAAACCTCCCCTGATCACTAACATTTTTTTCTCCCGTGCCCCTTCAGTTCTGTTGCTGTTTTAGCCTAAGACCACCACTATGATTTTTCTAGTTTGTGCAATCTGAAACTCTGACTAACATACCATTATTCTTCTTAGGTTCTCCATGGGTTATCTCCCCTTCTGGGCCCTATTAAACACTGTAAATTGTTTTTACATCAGTATTCAATTCTTTATCCCTTATACTTATCTATCCAGTTAGCTACTACATTCATCTATCAAATGCTCAAAAACAAGCTCCTCAACATAAACTCCCTCTTAAAACCTATGACTTTTATATTTTTACTTACAATTAATAATGATGTCATCCATTCATTTACCCCAGACAGAAACATTTGAGTTATTCTAAACTATTTCTTATTTCAAACCATTTGCTTTTAATCAGTTACAAAATTCAGCCTAATTAAATTTCTGAGCATTTCTAGATTCTTTATTTTTTTCATCTTTCTTATCAGCACTGTCTTCATTTTATCCCCCAATATTTTGCCTAGGATTTTAAATTTTCTTCTGCCTAATCACCTTGACTTCAGTTTTAAATGCTTTCTCAAATTAAAGTTATTCCATACTATATTTTTTTTCTAAATACATTCTGGCCATAGGACTTCATTGCCTAAAATCTTTGAAATAATCTCCATAGCTTGTAAGACATCAAACCAGAGCCTCTGATTGTGATTTATAATACTTTCCTTTCATTGCCCTCCTCAATCTGGCTTTAACTATGACCACTCCTTAACATGAACCTAATGATCTAGAAGCCATCTGTATACACCACCCCTTTGTTCGCACTATTGTTTTTATTAGCCACATATTTACTTTCCTAAGTAAGTTACACTTCTCAATGTAACTTAACTCAGATGCTATTTCTTCTTCTATGAATTACTTTTACACTCTCTATATTTTAAATAATATAATATATTTAAGTATATTATATTATTGTTACATTAATATATGATATATAATTATTAATATTATATTATTTCATATATATATGTATTTGTCATTTTCTATTTTAATTTTCATTTACATCCTGTCCACCCAGCACAGACTGTGCGATTCTAGAGAGTTGGCACGCAGTAAGTATTTTTTGAATGAGTTAATGACTACTGGAAGATAGAAAAGGTATCAAAGTTGGTGTTGATGCCAGTGGGAGATAAAAAAGAGGAGAGTATCCCAGTGGTCAGTAGATATCAAGTAGGATGATGAACGGATGATTTAGATAAATGAATTTAGAGTCAAAGATGAGCTATTGCGGAAGACTGGAGATGGCATTGGAAAAACAGATTTAGATCTTTTCATTTTTTAAATGTGGGTCCAGGGTACATGGGTGGTTTGGTTGGTTGAGAATCTCACTCTTGCTTTCAGCTCAGGTCATGATCCCAGGTTTGTGCGACTGAGCCCTGCATTGGGCTCCGAGGGGACATTGGAAAGCCTCTCTCTCTCTCTGTCCCTCCCTCATTCATGTGCACATGCATATGCTCTTTCTCTCTCTCTCAAAATGAATAAATATTTTAAAAGTATTTGAAAAAATGTGAGCCAATTATACCTGCTTCACATTAAGATGATTATGACCTGTTAACAAATTTAAGAACCATTTCTACATTCTAAGAGTGAAAGAAAAAAATAAATAAATTTAAAGGAATCTGTCCCATGTAACAGACACAGTATTAACTGGTAATGTGTGTTTACAAATGCCAAGGATGGAGGCTGGTAGATACAACTATTCAAGAGAGAACTAAGGGAACAAGGGTATAGTTTAAAAGTGTACCATTTGCTCATTTATTTCACAGATTGTTACTGGGAGGTGACAAGACTACAGGTATTTACTTGGCTCAGACCCCATGGCTGACATAGAGGGAAAGAAACAATTACAAATCAACCTAATGAGTGATATGATAGAGAAGGTAGAGTCCTGAGTAGGCAAAGGGGAGTGACATTTAACCGGAACTTAGTTTCACATGGTGCTTGGGCTTGGATGCTATTGTAAAATCTTGACACAGAGGATGACATTGAAATTAGAATGGGAAGAGTAAGTAAAAGAGGTGAGGTTGATGAGAGTGCAAGTTAGAGAGCTTACTAGGCCAGGCATTGTTGAAAGTGGTCTGCTGTATTAACTCAATCTAACCTTGCAATGGCCTTAGACTATTATTACCTCCATTTTAAATATCAAAAAAACTCAGACACCAAGATTTTCAAATTATGCCTAGGGGAACACTGGTATCAAGCGACAGAGCCAGGATTTGAACTAAGACAATATGGCTCCAAAGCCCATGGACCTCATGCAGCCTCTCATGTAAGGATTAAGGCAAAGATTAATAACACAACAGAGAAATGAATATACTACCATGAACTTCATAAAAAGAAAGATCTATACACAAATGGCCAATAATCATGAGAATCCCCCACTCACCAATGAAACAAATACAAGGGAATTAAGACAGGAAATACCATTTTATTCTATCAGATAGGCACAACTTTAAAAAAGAGATTATAATGCCAATAGTATTGAAGGTATGGAGAAGTGGATGGACCATATGCTGCGACTGTTTTTACAGGTACAACATTTTTATTTTTATTTATTTTTTTTAACATTTTATTTATTTCTGAGAGAGAGAGAGAGAGTGAGCAGGGGAGGGTCAGAGAGAGAGGGAGACACAGAATCTGAAACAGGCTCCAGGCTCTGAGCTAGCTGTCGGCACAGAGCCTGAGGCGCAGCTGGAATCCATGATCCGTGAGACCATGTCCTGAGCCGAAGGCAGACGCTTAACTGGCTGAGCCACCAAGGTGTCCCTAAACACATCTATTTCTAACTTTGTGGCCCCCATGTTCTTGTGTGCCTCCAGAATGTCTTGAATGCCCAGGCAGGAATCTTCCTTCTTCCACTCTTGCTCTCCACATGCAAAGAAATCGTCTGCAATTGCAATCATATCATGACACTACTGTTTAACTTCTTAATTCACTTCCCATTATTCTGTAGAATTGAAGTAAAAATGTGGATTCTGCACCCTGAATTATTTGCCTCTGTAGACTTTTTCAAACTCATTCTGTTCCCTTCTTCCCCTCCATGGGTACACTATGCTCCTCCTGACCACTGCTATTCTTCATTCCCACCATTTTCTTTCGTTTTTGAGGGCCCTTGTATTTGTTGCTTCCTGAATTTTCAGCTTAGGAGTCCGTGGAAGACTTCCTCAATGGCCCTTTTATCTGCTTACCTCTATTTCATGGCACTTATGATAACTTCAGTTAAGTATTTTTGTATTGGATTTTTAAAAAATTCTTCTCAGTCCTTCCCAATAGATTATAATCCCTAAATGAAAAATCAGTCACTGAACCTCAGCAGTCCTCAGGGCAAGAACTGTATTCAACTAACCACTCAAAGTCAAAGCTAGATAAATATTAGGCCATGAGGCCCCATTCTTTCCTACAGGGACCAAATCACATAAGCTTCCATTTCTGATGCCCCAATACATCATTTCACTTTTGGGAAGTAAAGGGGAAAGCATAAGACAGAGTAAATATGGAGCATTTATCAGAAAGAACCTAAGTTACCTGTGTTAGTATGTTAGAGCTGTTAGAACACCTTTGACTAGGTGGCTTAAACAACAGAAATGTATTTCCCATAGTTCTGGAAGCTGGAAGTCCAATATCAAATTACCAGCAGGTTTAGATTTTGTTGAGGACTCTGGTCTGCCAATGGCCACCTTCTTGCTGTGTTGTTTTGTGTTCACATAGCCTTTCCTCTGTGTGCCCATAATCCTGGTATGTCTTTCCCTGTTTAGAAAAACACCAGTCCTATTAGATAGGAGCCTACCCTATGAACACATTTGAACTTAATTATCTCTTTAAAAAGTCCTTATCTCCAAATACAATCACACAGGAAGTTGGGGCTTCAACTTATGAATTTTGATGGGGGGTCGATACAATTTACTCTAGAATGGTCATAAAAAGGAGATGCTTTGAACCAAAAGAGCCTAAGATATCATATTAAACAGTCATATTTATGAGTAATATTAGCTCAGTTATAGAAAACAAAGCCATAATATTTTGAAACATTTGAATAAAAGTAGATTCTGATGTTTCAACCTGGCAATAGTTATTTAATTTGTAAATGAATCCTTGAGTGCGTAAATATATATGCATTTTTTATTAATAGCATAATATAAATAATAGCACGTATAAATAAAAGAAGATTCAAGACAGTCCAAATACTCATTTACAGGACTTTGTTTAAGTGAATATTGCACATTCATGCATTACTGGAATTTTTGATGTGCAATCAGTGAAATTATGGGCATTGACTAAAGGTATTGAAATGGAGATATATCACTGTCTTGGATATTTTATTTAATGATATATTTCAATTAGATTTAAAAAAGAGATGCCCATTTGTCTATATTCATATGTCAATTTATAATAATATATAAATTACAAAATATGGAATGACATATAACAGGCTTAACAAAGGATTGCAATTGTTGTCTCTGGGGACATTATTGTAATACACTTAAAATCACTACCATGGGAAGCAGCTCAAGGTCGTGCGTGGTTAGGGATAAAGTTTGGGGAGTTATATAGCCTGATTCATCAGTCATAGTTGAGGAGTCTTTGGCAGGTTATTCAATTTTAGGTTTTATAAGTCTCAATTTTCTTATCTATAAATGAGTCTAATAATTACACCTATGTCAGAGAATCATTGTGGAATTAAATGTTAATATATATGCAGCACTTAGCAATGTGCTGGACACTGTGTGCCCTTAATAATGTCATATGCTATAAACTTTTGTTATTATTTGATACATTTCCAAATAATTTTATTTCAAATCAATACATATCCATTCATTTTGAAAAAAAAACAAATCATAGGGTAGGCTCCTATCTAATAGGACTAAGCTTTAGACAATCAGCATTTTTCTATTTTCTACTTTCCTAACATTAAGCAAGGATGCTGGTGAAGGGGTTATCTCCTCCACAAACAGCCATATGTATAGCCAATTATTTTTTCCTTTGCTCTTCATCTTTAAGTTTTTCCACTAAGTGCTATATCTGCAACAGATCCAAACAAAAATTCTTTGTATATGCAAACTGCCTTCATCAACTCCTAGAGGCCAAAGAGTAGACAGGGAAAATATAAGGAGACAAAGAGTATGTTGCTGAGGTTTGTTTGTTTGTTTGTTTGTTTGCTCCTGAGAGGTTAGTGTCCTGCCATCTTAAAGGGGAATTGAAGGGCGCATGGGTGGCCCAGTCAGTTAAGTACCTGACTTGACTCAGGTCATGATCTCACAGTTTGGGAGTTCAAGCCCCGTATTGGGCTCACAGCTCAGCTCAGACACTGGATCCCACTTCAAATTCTGTTGTCACCCTCTCTCTCTGCCCCTCCCCACTTGCACTCTGTCTCTCTCTCTCAAAAATAAACAAACATTAAAAAATTTTAAAGGAATATTGAAATGTGGTATGGAATGTCCATAAGCTAATGATAATGACAACATATTTGTGAATTCTAAATGAGATAACTGAAGTATGAGACCTATTTTATAATAATCCTCAATGAGCACACAAGCTAATGGAAAAGAAATGGCAAAAATCCATAAGGCGTTCTGTGTACAAAACCCACTCATTCCGATTTCTTTGTTATGCCTTCCTTCACTTAGATTTAAGTTTGAGGACTTCCAAGTGTTACAGACTTTGCCATTTAAACCATTCTATATTAACCTGGAAAATATGCATTAAAATATTACATGGTTGCTTGCTAGTGTGTAAAAACAACACAAATAGAATGGACCTGGCATTCGTGATCTAGGGTTTTGATTTCAAGTTGTTTGAATTCATGGGAAGTTTGTAACTGCACTTGGATCCCTGACCCTTCAAACTGATCTCAGTCACGAGTGCAGGAATGTGAGCTTCCCTACTTCAGCAGAAGCTGTGCAGAGACAAATTACTTTGGTGCCAGACTGAATCTGCCTCAATAGCTGCATGGGGATGGCATTTCATTCGGTCGCAGAAGCCTTGGAAGTTTCGCTCTTTGACCTTCCGGATGACATCTTCTGCCTGATAGTCATTATTTTCTACCTCCGGCTCACTAGGTTTCCTTAGCAGAGCAGTCATTAGACCTCCACAGGCAGTGGAAATGACCAGATACAGATGTTTCTGTTTTCAGAAATTGGAGGGGAGGAGATAAAAGGAAAAAAAAAAGAAAAGGGCTCCAAATTTGCTTTTACTCAGGACTTCCCCTTTCCCTGCTGTTGCCATTGATTTCCCTGTGATCCTTTATTTCCCTGTGATATTTCAATCCATGCCTGTCCCTACAATGCAGGTGTAAATCAGCCTTGTGGGATTATCCCAGGGAATACTGTGTGATGTTTCTGTCTTACAATTCTGAAAACTGCCTTTAAACAAAGGTTAACATTCAGTTAAATAAAGCATGTAAGGAATAAAGTAGAACCATGCCTGGGGGATGATAGAACTCCTCTGAGCAGATTAAGTATGCCCTAACAATGTTTCCAGAGGGAGAAATCAGTGAGGAGCAGGTATTGATATAACGGCAAATAACCTGTTTCGTTAATCCCTTGATGCTATTGGCTCTTGTTTTCTTACTTTCCCCGCACTTCTCACCTCCTTCCTTAATATCCTCTTCTCTTTCTTCCTCCCTTGCCTCAGTTTTTTCATTTCTACTTCTGTCTCTCTTTCCCTGTAAAAAAAATTCTCTTTCATAAATCAGAAATGGGCTGCAAGAAGGCTGAAAACTTCTTAGTCTTTGTCTCTACGGAAATGGTTTCATTCTTTCAATAGCAACAGGCTATAAAAGGCAAATTATTCTATAAATGTGAATTTTTTTTCTCAGTTGCATTGGTTTCGCCATCACATTTACTAGACCACGATTGTCACATATTTGCAAGAAAATTCATGTGCAAGAGAAATGAAGACATACAGAACTTGATCCCTGCCCTAGTGATGTTGAGAGTTATGCTCTGGGTATGGAATATAATCTAAAAAATAGCATCGAGAATATGGTGGAATAAAATCATTGCCTAATAAATGATACAAAATAATTGGTCAAGGTGACATATTCATTAGCAATATTAATGTTCAAGGCATGTAAAGAGGGTGGGAGGCGTATAAAGAAATTGTACATTTTTTCCCATGTTTATATAGCGGAAGGTCATGAATGAACTTGAATATGGGTCATTGAACCTCCTTGCACATCTAGAGAGTTAAAGGAGCTGTTGCATTACCTTGATACCACGTTTATTTAATGCTAAAGCCATTGATGGTAAAAGTTTTAATTTTTGTTTTACAATATATAAGTTTGCATGATTAAAATAATCACACAGTGGAGAAAAACAATTCTACACACACACACACACACACACACATACACACACACACTTTGCCCAGCTACTCCTCTGCTCTCAATAACCACCATATTCAGCTTGCTTTGTTATCTCAATATCTTTAATATTATTCCTTGGGATCTAAAGTTTTCTGTCTGTTCACTCTAAATGATGTCTTCTCTCTGTCCGCTGGGAAACATCAGAAACCGAATCTTACACTATATGTCGCCTCTATATTCTTTTCCCCAAACTGCATATAAACAAACTTTTGTTTGTTTGTTTTTTTAGATTCCAAAAGTAAACTTTCTATCTTGTCAGATGAGGACATTTTGTGATTTTCCCTTGTGTTCTTCTCCCTATCAGGTGCCACATATTTTCTATCACACCATAATCGTACATTTCAAAATAATTAATATCTACCTTCTATGTGTTCATTTTAATTGAATTTTGTGCCTTGTGGAATAGTTTTGAATATAAATAAAAATATTATTGAGCTTATTAAGATTGTGAAAATATAATTTCATCCTAAAGTTGTAGGGTCCTGAAGGTACTTTCTAATTGCTCTACATATCAAAAGTTTGAAAATATCCCATTTTGTTAGCTATGTATTTGACATTTCTGGAAGAGATTTTTGTTTTCCTAGGAATTTGTTTTACTTTTTTATTATTGACATAAGGATAACACAGCTCCTTTTATTCAGAACATCCAGTTTCTTTAGCATACTATTTCTTAAAGAGATTTTAATTTTTCTTGCTTCTTAGACTTAACAAAGCCTAATTAATTTTCAGTCCTGCTTCTGAAATTCTGTACTTCTTATCAAATCCAATTTACTCAAATGACTACTTGAACTCAATGTCTTCTGGATTCCAATATTACTTCTTCATTTACATGAAGTGTAATCCAAGTCATTTTTTTTTCCAGAAAGAATACCAGGGGGGTGAACCTTCATAATTTTTTTCCCACATAGAATAGGTGAACACTTAACTTTATAAAGATGGGCCAACAATTTTCCAAACCATTTTACACTCCCACCAGCAAAATGAGAACATTGCTTCCTCCATATCCTTGCTGATGCTTAGAACTGTCAAGTTTTTTATGCAACTTTTTAAAACTGCACATATTTAAAATGTAAAATTTGATAAGTTTTAATGTATATATACACCTATGAAATCATCACCACAGTCTAAAAAATGAGCATTTCCTTCATCCTCAAAGGGTTCTTGTGCTCTTTATTTTTTGTAATATCACCCTGCCCTCACAGCTCCTTCCCTCTCCTCTCCAAAGTGCCATTCTGGCAACGTTGGTTCCTTTTCTGTCACTGTGCATTTTCCAGATTTTTGTATAAATTTATTTTTATTTAAATTATTTAATTATTTATTATTATTAATTTTTAAATTATTAATTTTTATTATTAAATTATTTATTTTTATTATGTATATTTTATTTTTTAAAATTATTTTATAATTTTTCTATATTTTTCTAATATTTCTATATGTATAATATTTTCTATATTTTTAATATTTTTATAATTATTAAATTATAATTATTAAATTATATTATTAAATTATTTAAATTATTTATAAAAATTGTATTTAAATATATAAATTTGTATAAATCCAGATTACTTTCCATTTTCCAGAATTTTGTATAAATAGAATTATATAGTTCGTAGGTTTTTTTTTTTAAATTTTAATCTTTTATTTATTTCTGAGAGAGAAAAAAAGCATGAGCAGGGGAGGGTCGGAGAGAGAGGGAGACACAGAATTTGAAGCAGGCTCCAGGCTCTGACCTAGCTGGCAGCACAGAGCTCGATGTGGGGCTTGAACCCACGAACTGTGAGATAATGACCTGTGCCAAAGTCGGATGCTTAACGAACTGAGCCACTCAGAAGCCCTTATAGTTTGTAGTTTTAATTATTTATTTATTTACATTTTTTTAAATGATTGTTTATTATCAAGAGACAGAGAGAGATGGAGCATGAGCAAGGAAGGGGCAGAGAGTAGGGAAGACACAGAATCTGAAGCAGGCTCAAGGCTCTGAGCTGTCAACACAGAGCCCAATGCAGGGCTCAAACCCACGGACCGTGAGATCATGACCTGAGCCAAAGTCGGACACTTAACCGACTGAGCCACCAAGGCTCCCCTAGTTTGTAGTTTTTAAATGCATCTTATTTCAATTATTGCAATTGTTCTATGTTTCCTTCCTTTTTCCTTGCTGAGTAGTTCTCCATTATCTAGATACGTTGTCTTGCCTGTCCATTTATCTCTTGTTGCACATTTTGGTTGTTTCTGTTTTTTAACTCCTAGAAATGAAATTCTAATGAACACTTAGAAATGAATTTCTAATGAACATCCGTGTCCTTTGATAAAAGAAGGCTGGATGAGAACTATGTGTATTCAGGTATACCATATCACTTTATTTAGTGAGTAAGTGGCAATGGCAGCTCAGGGTGGTGTCTCTCTCCACCTAGAAAAATGTCAGAATTACTGCGACTTCATTCCGGTTTTCCAAGTTCTATGCCACAGCCTCAATTGCTCCCAGTTACAATGTCTGTATTTTCTTTAGGGAATTGGTCTTTCCTTTTATTCTCAAGTAAAGGAAAAAATGTTCACTTTTTGTCAAGATAGGACCTAGACTGAATGGCCCTGCTAGTCTGCATTTCCCAACCCTGACGCTTGCTTTATTTCTGATGTCTCTTTATCTGCTAAGACCAAATGTAAAGTTTTTCTAGTGCTTCACCAGAAAGAATACTTATTCCCTTTACTACATTAGATATTGGCAGTCATTGGCTTCCCCATTTTTGGTGGAACCAGTTTTGCCTAAGTTGGAAGATGTCACACCTTGGGACAGACTTTGCATCCCTTACACAGAGTATGGAAAGTCTCAGCAATGTCACTAAAGTATTTGAACAGTTACATTCATTTTTCCAGTGAGCAGAAAGGCTCTTGGTAGGCAACAATGGCATAACTACTTTTTTGTATATTGTTATAAAAAGTGATGTCGTCAAAGGGAATTTAAGCAGCACAAAAGATTGTGGATTTTATTTGAATGCAAACAAACAAATAAAAACAGCTCATAGGATGTCCATGAGTTAGATGATGGTATTTCAGAGAAATATTAAGGTTATATTTTAAGATCTTAGAAACTCCTAAAATACAGATATTTATAAAGCCAGAGAAATACTGGTCTGTGATTACTAGTTTCAACATAATTTTCCCCCACTTTTGTAAAACATCAGAAAAATATCATAGACTTATTGCGATGGCTTTGACACACTTTGTTTCCCTCTTCTCTACAATAACATCTAATTCAAATAAATCGGTCCCAAATGCTCTGCCTCTGGGGAAACTTCCATAATACACAAGTAAATGAGTCCCTTAATCCATAACCAGGCTAGGCTAATGAGTATACCACATCACAATTGATTAGTCCGAAGGCAAGCAACTGGCCACATTTCCTCAATCAGTGTTTTTGCCTGAATTTTTTCAAACCATTATTCTGGAAGAAAGACAATTTCTTCACATTGGTGAAAATTGTAAATCGTAAGATACAGTGGAGTGTTTAGTGGTTACATTTCCTACTGTTTAGAGAAAACCATTTTAAAGTGAAAAAGAAAAAGAAGATAAAGCCAGCGAGCATACTGAAAGAAAACGAAATGAGTATAGAGTCCTGGTTGTATTACAGACCTTGGTCTGGCTGTTTTTAAGCCTATTTCATCTTTGCCTTATTTATTTTGGTTATTTACATTTTTCACTACATTCTCTGAGAAAATACTGTTTCTTTTTTCCCTAAATTAATTTAAGTTGGCTTTCTGTCAAGTGACAACCAAGAAGCTTAAGCAGTTTGTGAGTGTTGAATATCCACTCATTCTCACTAACGACTGCATTATTTCGTTTTCTCAGATTAAAGTTGATATATATGGCCATAAGAGCTCAAGTTCGCTTTCTTTTTTTAAAATATTTATTTTGAGAGAGAGAGATGGAGAGCAAGTACAGAGCAAGCACAGAGCTTGACTTGGGGTTGGAACTCATGAACCATGAGATCATGACCTGAGCTGAAACCAAGAGTCAGACATTTGATCGGCTGAGCCAACCAGGTGCCCCAAGTTCACTTTGAGTTAAAGACAAATATATGTAACTGTGCCAGGAACATAATTTAAAATCTAATGTTTTTTCAATGATTAAATGATACATAATTCTGAGATTCTGATATTGGCTTACTTCTTGCTAATTTTTATAATAACCATAAGACTATTTTTTATACATATAAGTTTATTTGTAAAGAGAAAGTTTACCATCTTCCTAATTTGATAGACTGATTTTTCACATGGAAAATGATATGCTTTGTTTGTTTTGTTTTTTTGCACTAACATTCATTTAGAAAATGATGAGAAGTCTCAAACTATACAGATTAACTGAATATTTTGTCACTCTAACAGTGTCTTAAGATGTGTATATGATTTTAATGACTTCAAAACTGTATCCCATAACTTACAGATAGGAAAAATAGAATTTCAAACAAATACTATACGTATGTATATGTGTATGTGTGTGTATCTGTATGCACATATCAAAATATCAAATCACTGTTTTTAATAGTTTAATTACTTTAAATTGCAACTATGATCTTTAATAATGTTACATAATCAACTAAATCACATTATACAGAAATTAGAAGCATGCATATTGAATTCCTTACTATATTAGATTTTAATTATTATTCTAAATATGCAATATTTAAGATGATAGTTTTATTGGGCAATGATATGAATGCTAATGGTATTCCATAAAATGAATTTTAATGCAGTTTATTTTAATATATTGCTCTTTCAAATTTTTAACTACCCATTCTTCCCACTTCTTTTCACTTTAAGCATCAGTCAAAGTGATAAGTTTGATGAGAATACGGGGAAAATATCTATATCCTTTTCCCCAAGCATTCAGAGCTCAATATCATGCATTAGCAAAGCAATTTTTTCCATTTTTTTAAATGTTTTAACCCAGTGGGATCAAAATTTTATTCTCAGTCAAGCTAAATATTAACAGATATTTACAAAGCATGCACACATTTCAGTATAAGATTCTTTTTATTATTATTATTTATTATCAAAGCAAGAACATCTCAAGATGTTCCATATGTAAAATCACTTAATACTTTCTTTGAAACTCTGAGAATACTCATGTTTGTATTAACAGCACCTCACCCTTCCAAATATGAATGCAATGAGGCCTCTAGATACCTCTAAACATATTGTATTTTTACTTTCCACCTGAACATAAGACATTTTCCAGGTGTTTGTGATCTTTATGTATTAAAAATAAGGTACAAAGTTTATATCCATTGATCTCCCACAACTCTGATTCCATAGCTTATTAGTCTGAAGTGAATTCATTTTAATTTTACCTTTCTTTTCACTTAATGTGATTAATAATTTCACATAAGAACTCTAATATGCTCATGTCACATTAAGAGAGACAAATATAGGGGTGCCTGGGTGGCTCAGTCTGTTAAGCATCCGACTTCAGCTCAGGTCATGATCTCACAGTTCGTGGGTTCAAGCCCCGCATGTGGCTCTGTTCTAACAGCTCAGAACCTGGAGCCTGCTTCGGATTCTGTGTCTCCCTCTGTGTGTCTCCCTCTGTCTCTCTGTCCCTCCCCTGCTCACACTCTGTCTCTCTCTCAAAAATAAATATTTAAAAAAATTTAAAAAAGAAAGACATATATATATATATATATATATTCAGTGTGATTCTTCAGTGCTTGTAGAAGCAGGGAGAGGCTAGAATAACATTTCTGATTTTCATAGATTTAAATAACCATCTCATATTCTTAGGACAAAATGGTTCTGTCAATTAGGGAAACCTCAGATTTAATTTCTTATTTTGGCATTATTATATTAACTTTTATATCACTTTTTTTTATATCAGCTGCTTTCTTTCTTTATTTTTTTTAAATGTTTTATTTATTTCTAGGAGAGAGAGAGACAGTGTGAGCAGGGGAAGGTCAGAGAGAGAGGGAGTGACAGACTCCGAAACAGGCCCCAGGCTCTGAGCTGGCAGTCAGCACAGATCCCGACGCGGGGCTCAAACCCACGAACCGCGAGATCATGACCTAAGCGAAAGTCGGACGCTTAACCGACTAAGCCACCCAGGCGCCCCTCAGCTGCTTTCTTTAAAGTGATAGGATCACTTGATTCATTTCTGAGAAAATATTCTTCCAAATAGTCAAATTTGAATTATCATTGTTAGCCATTTTTTTGTAGTAAAGGATGATTTATTTTAAAAATGGTGCTTTGGAGAAACCCAAGATTATGCTTAGGTATTCATAACTCATAAGACTCAGTGATAAGATTTATTACAGCAAAAGGATACAAAAGAAAATCAGCCAAGGGGAAAGTCAATGGGTGAAAGCTGGAGGAAGCCATGTACAAGCTTCCAAGAGTCTCTTCAGTATTTCACAAGATGCACTTAAATCCTCTATCAACAAATTGTGACATGTGTGAAGTATTGTCTAACAAGACAGCTCATTAAAAACTCAAGGTCTAACATTCTTATTGACAGCTGGTCATCTAGGCACCATCTGCCTAAGAAGTACCAAAATTCCTGACTTCCAGAATGAAAGCATGGGTTCACCATAAACCACATTGTTTGTACAGAATATTAAGGAATGGTGGGAACACTCCCTAAATCCAAGTTTTCAAATGTCTCATTAAAATACAAGGACCAGGGGCGCCTGGGTGGCTTAGTCAGTTAAGCGTCCGACTTTCGCTTAGGTCATGATCTCGCGGTTCGTGGGTTCGAGCCCCGCATCGGGCTCTGTGCTGACTGCCAGCTCAGAGCCTGGAGCCTGCTTCAGTCTGTGACTCCCTCTCTCTCTGACCCTCCCCTGCTCACGCTGTCTCTCTCTCTCTTTCTCTCTCTCTCCTAGAAATAAATAAAACATTTAAAAAAAATTACAAGGAACAACATTGTAAGCAGGGCTTTCTAAGCATAGGAAGTCGTAGGTCTACTGTGTTATCTCTTTCTTGCCTGTTGTAACTTTGTTAAATTGTTGAGGTGTTGAATGGTTAAGCCAAGATTCAACCAAAGACCACAAGGGAAAGTAAAATAGAGGTTTATTACTCACAGGTCCTGGAGGAGTTACATGGCATGCCTTGGATGGCCACCCGGGAAAGCCAAAGCAGGATACAAGCAGAGAGCTAGGACAACTTTATTAGAGTCTGAGGGTGAGTTCTTTGGGGTTTCAGAACTAAGGCCAAGTTGGTCATTTCAAACCCAAAAGGTCAGGATTTGGGGAAGTTTTGCCCAGGGTCTTACCTAAGGGGCACACAAGAAGGCTATGAGAGACAGAGGGGAGGGCTGATCACAAGAGTCAACAGGGGAATCCTATCAGGAACTCACATTTACCTGTGACTTGAGGACCTGAAGCATGTGTTCCTGGTGGCCCTCCTCAGGCCACTAGACTATACAAAATGTATGCACAGGTAATAGCATTATGGAGTAGGTTAGCTAAACTCTCAACACCACACAAGCATTTAGCTTAACTCCCAACTAAAAAGTACTGTAGAAGTGGTTTTTCTCAAGACAAATGTGATATTTTGGTGTGTATCGCATGTGCTTTATGCATACATATCTATTCATGACATGTAATATCAAAAGACAGCTACCCGAAGGTTGAGATTAAATAAAATTAATGAAATGTTTCTGCTTCTTTGGGGGAAATTCTTAAGTGAAAAGTGAAAAGTGAAAAGGTAGGATTTTTTTCTTTCTTTCTTCTTCTTACTAAGCATTTGTAGGAGTGAAGGATATAATGTTTACTCATATAATTTGGTGTCGCTGCCTTGATTCCTGATAAAAGATCAGTGGTTTTAGTTGTCATTGCTGTTATGCCATCGCTGCAAATTTCAACACAGTGAGAACCGTAAATAACATTTGGGAATAGTTTTGACCTTGTAGATGTCCTCAAGGATCTTAGAGATACTTATGGGTCTACAGTCTACAATTTGGGAATTATTGCTCTATGTTATAGCTACAGTTATCATTGTTATAAACTAATCTGATATTGCGGCGCCTGGGTGGTTCAGTTGGTTAAGTGTGTGACTTTGGCTCATGTCATGATTTCCTGGTTCATGAGTTCGAGCCCCATGATGGGCTCTGTGCTGACAGCTCGGAGCCTGGAGCCTGTTTCAGATTCTGTGTCTCCCTCTCTCTCTCTGCCCCTCCCCCACTCATGCTCTGTTTCTGTCTCTGTCTCTCTCTCTTTCTCTCAAAAAAGAAACAACATTAAATTAATCTGATGTTTTTCAATCCCTTGCTTACAAAACTTATGACTCTATACAAAATCCCCCATGCTCTAGGCACTATTTCAATAATTTGATTTTGTTACTGAGCTTTACTTACCCTCCGCAGCCCTCTTCATCTGCACAGGATTTACATGTGTTTCTCAATTACTTCCTGCCACAGAGTCTGAACTTGTGCTCTTTAGCAACCGTTGCTAACTATACTCCCAATGTCCTTCTGCACTTTGCTAAACATTTTCTTCATATTGATCTCTAGTTAAAAACAATGAAATAAAAAAATTTTGATTGTCAGCTCTCTGAGAACAATGCAATTTCCTTCCTCTCCTGCTTCCATTACCTGTAATAGCCTTTCTCAAACTTAGAATAATTTTTTTGTTTACTTGTATGATAAGTTAATTATCATCTATCTTCCCTACTGAATCTTTATATCCATGAGTTCAACAGCCATGTCTAGTTCTACCACTAATTTTGTCAACAGGTCCTATTATTGTGTCTGCTTCAAATTAGTGCTCAAAAATATTTACTTAAAAAATTACTAAAGATATTGCTCAAAAAATTGTCCAAAATAGTAAGTAGTGTAATACAGGCTTCTTTCTAATTACTTTGATTTAAAAGCTTTTTTCATCTCAGTATCCCCATTTTCCAGGAAAGAGTCAAATGATGAGTGAGTATTGAATAATCATGTAGAGAAAAGGATAAAATTAATACTATACAAGCCACTGCAAAGAATAGTTGAGTATAGTAACTATGGTACTTCATATATTACCTACTATATATAAAAAATTGGTACCTCAACCATATATCATTTTATTGTGTTTAGTCTATAAAAACAATCTACAAGACACCACAAAATAGAGTACCTCAGTCAAATATTGTGTGTAATGCTGTGTAATTTTTTTGATCTCTTTAAGATTCATACTATAAACCAGTAAATTAAAAGTTCTTAAAAGCTATAGTTAATGAATCTTTTAAAGGCTTTTAAGGGGAAACTTACTTTGTTAGACTGCATCATTTTTGCCCAAATATGACTTTTCAGTGTCCTCTAGAAAGTTTATCACTCAAAACAAATTCAGAAAAGGTAGAACTATCAATATAGCTCAGGATGGCAATTCTAATAATTGTTGTTTGTTTAGAACAAAAAGTAAAGTGTATGACCAATATTCAGAAGTATATTTAAAAGGAGAGGCACATGGGTGGCTTAGCTGGTTAAGCATCAGACTGCAGCTCAGGTCATGATCTCAGGGTTCATGAGTTTGAGCCCTGCTTCGGGCTCTGTGCTGACAGCTCAGAGCCTGGAGCCTGCTTTGGATTCTGTGTCTCCCTCTCTCTCTGCCCCTCCTCCACTCGTGCTCTGTCTCTGTCTCTCTCAAAAATAAATAACAACTTTAAAAATTTTTAAAAAGAAGTATATTTAAAAAGAGGGAGTCACTGTATCAAAAATAAAATAGTATCAATAATAAATACAGTTAGTGACTGAAGTCAGAGATCTCAGTAAACAATTCAAAAACACTCAAAAAGTGTCAACAAACAAAAAATTACAGCTACGTGAAAAATTGTAAGAATGCTTGAGCAGTAAGGAATTAAGTGTATAATTTTTAATATAAAATGTAAATTTCTCATGTAAACAAAATTAAGGTAAAATAGTTGAGATATGTATATTAAAACTATAGAGCACAAAAATTAAATTTTATTAAAAGAATAAAATACAAGTAATATTCTTATAAATATGAATAATTTATGTCACTTATCAAAGTTGGTAAAAATTATAACAGGCAAAATAATTCATTTGAAAAAATAATTTAAATTAATATTTTTTTTCCTAATTGAGATAAACTACTGGCTAAAGATAAAGTCCTTCAGTCATTTTTTTTTTCATCAAATGGTGATTCCTGATTATTTAGCTCTCAGAGAATTAAAGAATTGATGGTGACATCAAAGATATAAGTGATGTTGGAGCACTCAGGTGGCTCAGTCGGTTAAGCATCTGAGTCTTGATTTTGGCTCAGGTTATGATCTCATGGTTTGTGAGACAGAGCCTCGCATTATGTTTTGCACTGATAGCATGGAGCCTGCCTAGGATTCTCTCTCTCCCTTTCTCTCTGCTGCTCTCCCACTCATGCTTTCTCTCTCTCTCGTCTTCTCAAAAATCAATAAATGAACTTGAGAAAAAAGATTCTAGTAATGTCATATTTCATCATTTTAAGTCATCTTTGAAAATTTTGTGAATGGTAAATGGTGTAGCTGTACAAGGAATTCAATTTCATTGATTTAATAATTTGATAATAAATTGTGCTCAAAAAACATTAATAAGTTGTCATATAAGGATTTAAGAAAATCTTTCCTGTGCACATCAAAATAAATGTTAATAAGATTTCAACTAGTATATGTTAAGAGTGGTGGAAAAAAATAAAATTTCCTAAAATGTATTAAATATTATGTAACATGCGATTATACCATATTTCACATGTATCACAAATGTAACTGACTTCTACTCCCACAGGATGATGAATCATACATATTTTATCATATGTATGGTATAGCTTCATAATATATATAATTATGTTTATATGTGTATATGTATGTATGTATAGACAAACACACATATACATATAAAGATTCCTAAGTGCTCTCTAGTATGTGTTTTTTCCACTATGGTGAGTGTGGTTCATTCATTGTGGAAAGTTCTTCAAAGTGAACACCACCTCTTTCTGTTTCCCTTCTTTCAGGTTTCCCAGAACATTAGAAATGTTAGCTGGGGAGGGCATTTGGATGGTTCTATCTCTGATCTAACTTTCATTACTGAGTTTTGGATCAGGGAGTTCCTCTCTGGAGGATTATGTGTCATTTAACAGATCATTGCTTCTACAATCACAGACTCACCAAGTAGGGTCATTATACTTCCTCCTGGAATAATATACCTTCTCCATTAAGGTTTAGCTTCTGCCCTGGAGACTGGAGAACTAGTAACTCTGCCTCAGGATAGAGTGATTAACCTCAAATTGCTTTTCAACACTAGGTTAAGTTACTCCTCCTTAAGAAAGTTCTTTGTTATTCAGAAGTTGATAAGGCATTATAGGTGTCCCCTAATATATTTTCATAAAGCACAAGATAAGTGATGGGTCACATACTGGTCAGTGCCCTTCATCCCCTGTTAATTCAAGGTGAAACCAAATTTTATATACTTGGAAAATATTGTATGTTTTTCATAGCTGCTTTCATTCCCCTCATGTGTCTGAATTAGAAGGTCAGAACTTAGGTTATTGATTTTGCTAAATAGGGTCACCAAAAATGGAAATTAAAAAATACACACACACACACACACACACACACACACGCACACATACATATACACTAGCAGATATATCATTTGTAAAGGAGGACACTTGGGTCAATGATTTTTTGGTAGCACCATTGAGATCTACTGTTTGAATATATGTGTTAAATTTGCTAGTATTGCATTCCTTGACCCTATTAATCAGGTGATGTCAATTTTTTGATTCAATTGCTGTTGCTGACTTGGAAAAAGTTGACCATTTCCATATATGAAATGGTCACCACTGATAATTTTTAAATTGGAAACATATATGTATGACTAATTTATAGAAGAGGATTCTGTTTTGCTCTAGTAGTGATATGTATATGCACAATATAATTCTAAGGATTTAGTCAAAATTCTAATTAATGTCAATAATGGGGAAGAAAAGTATTGAATAACACAGTTTTGAAGATATCATGATTCTTAGCTTCATCATTGTGGGTTTCTCTTATACACCTATAGTCATATATTTAAAAGCTTTATATTTCTTTAAAAAATTAAAAATTGATAGATGACTGAACACAGAAGTTCAAATTATTTTTTTTTAGTAGTACCTGAATATTTTCATCAAACATATACTTTATCCTTAGGTGTCTCTATGTCCTCTCCTAACTCACCCCCCCCCCACACACACCAATTTCACTGTTATTTTAGTTAGGTCATTAATATTATCACTATTATTATGTAACAGCTTCTTTAATGTGTTATCAGTTTCCTTCATCCAACTTACTCTAGATACTTATCAAATTAATTTCCTTAGTATTGTGACCTTTATAAAAATTTTCACCATGTAATACATCCATATATACATATACACATACATACTACATACATACAGTGACTTTTCTTTCCTTCTCAAGTTCAACTTCCTCATACTGTTCCTGAAAGTTTGATAATAACCTTCCCTTGTGATACTAACCGTTCTATGTGATAAACACACATCCTATGTGTTAAAAAAGCAGACTTTAAATCACTCTTGTATCTTTTATTTTCTGTGAGATAAGCCTTTTTTAACTTGGAAATACTAAAGTTTATTAAGTTGGCCTAGAATGCCTTTTCCTGAACCTTCAAGGGTGAATTCATTGTAACTTCTTAGCTTTTGAAGGACCCCCAAAGATGATTCTTCCTTCCTGAGACATCCATGAAACTTTTAATATTTCTGTATTGCCACTTATATTCTACTTTGTATTATAATTAATATTTTATACATATAAAATATATACTTGATCACCTTTATAAAAAGATTTTTATTATTTTTTAATTCAAGACAACCCTTCATAATAAATAAGTACTCATTAAATATTCTTTGAAAAATGAATAAAGTAATTTTATTTTAATTAATTATACACTGTGTTATTTTATTTTGTGAGAAAGTGGGACTTTTAAAAAGTTTTTTATTTGTTTGTTTGTTTATATATTTATTTGTTTTAGAAGGAGAATGTGCATTTGCCTGGTCTCAAGTTAGGGGAGAGGCATCAAAAGAGGGAGGGAAAGAATCTCAACTAAGTTCACTGCTGTCAACATACAGCCCAACAACACAGGGCTCAGATATAATGGCAGTGAGATCACACCCTAGGCAACCTAGGTGCTCCAAGATTTTTATTTCTTTAGGTATTCTCTACACTCAAGGTGGAGCTGGAATTCAAAACCCTGAGATCAAAAGTCTTACTCTCCATTGTCTGAATCAGTTGGGTTCCCCTGATGGTGAGACCTTTTAACAAAGAGAATATCTGAATAGTTCTTTTACATTTGAGTTTGGTGAGATATTATTTTATCTAAAATGGCATATTTGGAGCCCATTTTTTTCCAACAGTGACTCTAAAAGCATCTTTTAACATTGATATACTTATTATTATATTATATAATAACATAATATTATATTACCTCTATAATCTGTTATAATTATGTTACCTCTATCTAGTTTACAATTAGTACCATTCTGACAGACAAGGCTCTTGAAAACCAAAATATATGAATGTGGAATTAGAAAAGGAAGAGCCTTCTAGAGAAGGCTAGAGCCTTCAAGGAATGTTTCTTGATCCAACAAAATATCAGTCAAATTTATTTTTTGTGATTTAGGAAGCAAAGTCCTTTCTCACAAAAATAATATATAAACCATTTTTAATGTTTTTATTTCAATTTTCCCTCTTGGAGTAAAACATGCATATCTGTTATGAAAAGCAAGAAGTTAATAAGATTCTACAGCTGGTAGCTCTCAGACTGTATAGAGATCTCAAAACTGGCAACATATTCTATTAAAAACATTTGATATTTATTACAGAAGTCTATATAAAACTGTGATGTCACAGATTTCAAAAAACTTGCGAGAAGTTATAAGCAAAATAAAATTGTGATTTTGTTTATTTATGCCAGTCATTTACAAAGAGTGCTAAGTGAAACTGTCACTTTGATAGTTTCAACGTGGAATTGCTCAAATCTACTTAAGAATGCAATGATTCCTCAAACTATATTTTTCTTCAAGAACAGTGAAGCAGACCTCTGGGTCTATTTTGTCAGATAAAAATTCAGTATCAGCCTTCTTAGAGGCAGAATTGCCACATGCTGCCAAATTAATTAAGAAACTGACTTCAAGAGTGCTAGGTACCTTGAAAATACAAATTTGCCTGTAGGCGGCTTTTCTTCAGTGGCTATCTCACTTCGCCACTACATTTCTATCTTTGCATCGCACTGAAATTTCCATTCCTCTCAGAAGTGGATTAAAACTTATCTCTTTTCGAATAATGGAATGAGATCACTTAATAATTCTGCATCATTCTTACTGAGAAGTGAGGGAGAGGCATTTGTCAGCACTGGTCTGAAAGCAGTTTCTAGTCATTTATTAACACTTGCTGTGAAAGCATTGCTCAAAACTAAATGATACATGATTTCTGAAGCCTGGAAATTCAGAAAGAAGGTCCAGAAAACACATTGAGGGCTATTTCCAAATATATAAGTTGAAAAAAAGATCAAATTGCTACAGACCCATCAGACCAATGTCACATTCCCCATCACGCTGCTTCCCTCTATTTTCTAAGATATCTTCCCACTATGAGATGTAAATATAATTGGAATAAATCTGTAAACATTCCAGCATTGTCACATCATGTCTGCAGGAATTCACCTCAATTTAAATGAAGTACATACGATTCATGATGTCCCCATTACAAAAGCAAAATTAAAGAGGTATTCAAGCCTTCTTAGGGTTGTCAATTGCCACTAGATTTTGATTCTGTACAAACATATAAGCATAGCAGAACCACTTTGTCACCAGCTGGATAATGACTTTCCATGGTGTGAACTTCACTTACTTAGGATAGTTCTGTAACATCTAACAATTACTGACTTTGTGCAAGTGTATTTTTTTTAAACACTAAGCTACCTTTTCTCTCCACTTTTAATATGAAGGATGTATTCAGCTTCAGGATGTTTGATTATACTTAAACTGCATTATGAAATATACTGAGCAACCAGTTCACCAATAACCTGGAAATAAAAAAAATCAAAGCTGTTACTGATCATTCAGGAATCATGAAGTTCCCTACTATCTTTATAGCCACGAATTTATAATTTCTATTGATTAAAATTCTCCTAGAGAAGAGTATATCCCAACGAAACAAAGGGGCTAAGTGTACAAATGTATGGAAAGAACACTGAAGCCTACTGCTTGGATCTGAATCCTGGTAACAGGCATGTGCACTTCGGAGTTTTTGTAATTTGATCATGCCTTAGGTGCCTCCTGTCAAGTGGAGATAATAATAGCACTAATCTAGTAAGGAGTATGGAGGATTACATATGTTAATAGACATAAAGAGTTTAGAATAACGAGGGACACATTATTCTGTTAGCAATTTTAATTTTTGTTACCAGGAATACAGTCTTAGAATATTTGGCTCTGTATTTATTGATAGCACATTAGTCTAGATGCTGCCAAGACCAGTCACATGCTAACGAGGTTAGCAATATTTTTTCGTGGGTCCTAGAATATGTTGCATTCTTCTGACTGAAGGTTGTAATGTTTGAAGATTTCTTAGCCCCAATTCTCCTAGTCCATCAAATTGTACACTACACTGAGTGAATTCTTATTCGGGGACTATTCCTTACACTAAGTGAGGACAACATAGTCAATGGTTGAGAGGGGGAGATTATGTTTAAATTTCTTATCAAGTGAGACAGAAACTTGAAATCATCCTTCACTTTATCATTTCTCTTGTCTCCACATCTAAATTGTCACAAAGTTTTATTGATTTAGCCTTTGAAATTTATTTGAAAATACGTGTAATTATTTCTTTTTTTTTTTTTGAAGACCACATTACTTCTTGTTGGAGACACATGGAAATTTCTCCCCATCTTCAAGTCTCCCAGACTACCAGTTTGTTAACCATATTGCAGACAGAATGGTCTCTTTAGCATAATAATTCAATCATTTTACTTTCTTACATAAACTTATCCAGGGGTTCCATATTTTATTCAAAATAAATTTTAAATCCTGTGATAGTTTATACAAAACCTTCATGTTTTGGTCCTTTCTACTTTACCACGCTTATCATCTTCCATTTTCCAAAATGTTCTCTCCTTCATGTCCCATTTCTGAACATTTTTTCTTCTATATTCTTGCCTTTGTACCATATACTCTCCAAGCAGTAGCAGTAGTGATTTCCATAATTCTCACCTGTGGAGACCATTATACATGGACTGCAAGGCTCATGTCTTTATTTTTTACCCTCCAGCTTGAAATGAATTGGAACTTTGATTTGAATTTCAAATTGTTCAGTATATTAGTTTTTATTTGTTCTATTAGTTGTTATTTTGTGAGCAAGCGAAATTCTTTTCCAAGCAATATCTGAGAGTTTTGAGGACAAAGGCTGAGTTTTGTTCTCAGTGTCCCTGAAATCTACATGGGTAATTGAACCAGGAGGCAATCACTAAATGATAATTGATTAAGGGATGCATTCAATTTTATATTAACGATATTTGAGATTAATCCTGACCCTATTTGTTATAGGCAGCTGGCCTATTCCTGGGTCAAGTACCTAGCATCTAAGACTAATTTCCCTCCAGTTTTAACTTGCTACATTTGTATACTTTATAACATTTCCCCCTTGATCAGTCTTCCAACAATGTTTTAGAAACTGAATTCTCACCTTGAATCTGCTGCTCAGTTCTCCTTCATTGATCTTTACCAACCTTTGTTTTCCCTTCTGGGTTATAATTTATTCTTCAGCCCTTAGGTTAAAACTATGACTTGTGTGTGCCTTACAGGTCTAAGTGACATTTTATAAGAACCCTATATCCCAAGTTTCTGAGTATGAGAGTCATTGTTAAAACTCCTTTTATGGGGTGTATTGAAGATATTGTAAATCTGGGATGCAATTATTGGAAAAATCAAAATAATCACTAGAAATACATAGTTTTTTTGTAAGGAAATGAGCAGGAATCTAGTTATGATGCATTCCTTAGAATGACGATGACTCTAAATTTACTTGATTTCTCCAAAATTATTCACTGATTATTACTCCTTCCTCTGCTCAGTTGGGTATTCTAACAACTAAATATTTTTGTTGAATATTAAATCACAAAATAATTTTCATTAGGAAGATATAACATTTAGCATATGTTATACTCTACTATCCCTTGATAATTAAGAGAATAAAACTTAGAAATGCAAATTGTAATCTCAAATGTCTGTTTTTTTTTCCTCTCTATTGTCACCTGTCTTAAAGTATTGGCAACTGTGGCACCTCATTTAAATCACAGATGACTTAGTCTTAAAGCCAATTGTCTTTTTTAGGTTTGAACTAAATATTTTGGGTTTTAGAATCATCAAACAACACATTGTGTCAAATAGATACATTTTTAATTTTAGTTTTTTAAAAAAATTTAATGTTTATTTATTTTTGAGCACGGGTTGGAGAGTAACAGAGAGAGACAGAGACACAGAATCCTAAGCAGGCCCCAGACTCTGAACTGTTTTCACAGAGAATGATGCAGGGCTCAAACTCACAAACTGTGAGATCATGACCTGAGCCAAAGTCAGATGCTTAACTGACTGAGCCATCCACGTGCCCCAAATACATTTTTAAATAGAATGTGTTAAATGCTCATGGAGACTGAGCAGAAAGAGTTGCTTTCTCTTGAACCAGGAATTGATTTTTCTCTAGAAACAAATGGAATTTGAAACTTGATATGTTTGAGTTCAACTTCAAACTGCAAATCTATATTTGAAAAGGTGCTATATTTGCCATATTGTGTTCACCCCTGACTTCAGTTAATAAGAAACAAATGAACTCCAAGGGATGCAACATCCAAATTAAGGTATACAGCAATGTTTGTAATTTACAAATCCTTTTGTCTTGATATGAGTCCTTTTGCTAATGATATATATTCCCTCTCTGTCAAGGTTAAAGGTTATTTTCTTTTTAATCCTTCTGTTCTTATTTTCGTAATTTGTCATTTATGCATTGTTCACAAAGTACACATTATTAGGTATTGCCTGGCATTAACTTTATATAAATTGAATCATAATATATATATATATACATATATATTCTTATATATATATTCTTCTGTCATTTACTTGTTCTGTATAACCATCCATTAACTTTTAGTTCTGAAAATTATTCTTCTGTATCCATTTACCTCAGATTACTTTTTTATTCTAGTTTTGATGGATATTGGGATGTTCCTAGTTTCTTAGGCAAAAACCGTTCCATCGCACACCCAGTTATTTGCACATGCATATGTTTATCTGAACTAAATACCCATAAGTGGAACTGCTTCTCTTCACTAGAAGTTACCAAACTATTATGCAAAGTACATTTCTTAATTGATTCCTTACCTTGCTTGTATGAATGCTAGCCTCATTGAATATACTTGTGAATATTTGATATTGTAGACCTCTTAAATGTGTTAATTACAGTTATCAAATTGCATGTCAAATTTAATTTTGATTTTCCTGCTTCCTAATGATATTTATTTAATCATCCATTTGTTACTTTCACTATTCTGATATCCTTGTTTTAAATTTATTTATATTATATTAAAAAAATCTTCTTGGTGCCCCAAGAACTCAGTTCTTAATAATTTGCTTTCGAAATTCAAGAAGATCAAAGTCCCAAGAAAGTTATTTTAAAAATGAAAACAATCACCTTCTGCTTGACACAGAAATATAAAGCTTTTAGATTAACTTCAATTATTTGGGGGGAAAACATATTTAAAAGACATATATTACATAATTCTAACATTTATTGTGAAGATGCATTCATTAAGAGGTATGCTACTGATTGAAGGATAGACACATTAATGACAATTAGCAGAAAAAAGTTCACATGTAGTTACATATATGGTGTTCCTTTAAATGTACCAAATGAATTTCTCAGGAAAAAAGTAACCTTTTAACAAACTATGGTATAATCCTTATTCATACTTTTAAAAAATCAAACTTTACCTTAGTCCAGATATAATTAACTTGGAAACTATCATGGGCCTACATATAAAAGCTAAAACTATAAAAGTAGAAAGAAAAAAGTCCTAGGATAATATCTTTGTAATCTTGAGACCGTCAACGACTTTGTAAATAGGATGCAAAACGTAAGATTCATAAAATTTGAAAGTGAAGACGAATTGGGCTTTAGCAAAATTAAAGCTTTTCCTAGAATGACTACATTAGGAATACAAAAAGTAGATACATACTAGAAGAAGATACTTGCAAAAGAAATATCTGACAAAAACTTGTATCCACAATATATAATGAACCGTATGAATCTCAGTAATAAGAAAACAAGGATAAAAACATGCAAAATACTGGAATAAACATGATGCAAAAGAAGATATACAAATAAACAGCAAGAACATGAAAAATTTTCTCATCATCATTAGTTATTAGGTAAATGCAAATGACAAAACCAAAACAAAATATAAACACTGACAACACCAAGTGTTTGCAAGAAGGTGAAACAACTGAACTCTCATAAGTTACTGGTAGAAATGTAAAATGATGTAATTACTTTGGAGAACAATGTGGTGATTTCTTATATTAAACATATGCCTATCATAAGACCCAGCAATTCCATTTCTTGGTATTTACCCAAGAGAAATAAAAACATTTGACCTCACAAAGATTGCCACATGTATGTTTCTGGCAGTTTAACTCATAATAGCCAAAAGCCTGAACAAAATGTCCAGTGTGTTTCATAGATGTTTATCCATATAATGCAACACTGCTGGGATATAATGATGGATACATAATTGACATCATTAACATAGATGAAAGTTAAAAAAATGTTAAAAGAAAACATCTAGACCAAAAAGAACATATTGTATTATTCCATTTTTATGAAATTCTAGGGAAAGTGAATCTTACCAATAGTGATAAAGGAAGACGAGTGGTTATCTAGAGCCAGATGTGAGAGACAGTGTGAGGGCAATGTGGCACATGTAACTTTATGGGTGAAGGAGAGATTCGATATCATTTGTGGTGATGTTAACATGACCAAATACATCTGCTGAAACTAACTGTACATTAAAATGGGAATATTTTATTTTATGTAAATTATACTTGAAGTAATTTTTAAAAATAAAACATAATTATATAATATTCTGTGTCTGATGAATGATTGTTGTTCATGAAATCTTATTTCCATCTGTGTCTGTATGTGTGTGTGCACGTGCGGTCTTTGCTTAAAGTTGCTCATTTTCCTTGAAGCTTTTTCTGTGAGAATACTTTGGGTTTAAAGATAACCATGAGTTATTTAGAAAAGATTATTTCTTGCTCCTTTAGGCATTACTTTTTGGAGATAACCTTAGACTAAATTTTCAGCATGAGACTTTCAGACTGCCTAGAGAGTGACATTTGAGATTGTAAATCTATAAGAATGCTTATTATTCATTTCATATAATGATGAATTAGAATTGTCTTGTAAACTCTGTGGCTTACAAACAATAATAATTTATCTCTTCCTTTTAATCTTAAAATTCTGGAGTGCTCATCTCCAAGTTACATGTCAGGTACAGGACCACATCACGTGTCTTTTCTTGTGTCTAGCCTGAAGGTGCATTGACACTGGACCATGCAGTTAAGGTGGAGGTAAGGAGCTTCACAGTTGTCACACCTCTTCTCCTTTTCCATTGGTCAAATAGAGTCCCATGACAATGCCAAAGTCAATGGCAATCCCAAAGTCCTCTGAGCATAGAATGGGATAGGAGAATGAATGTTTAATGAACAGTATTGTAATATATTACATAGGTAATGTGTGTCATAGGCAATTTTCAGGAACATGATTTTCCATCTGTTCAGCATCAAGGTACAAGATAAGCAATTTTCCTAGGAGTACACTGGACATGGGGCGAGGAAATGAGGTTTATGTCTGCTGCTCATCTCTCCAGTGAAGCTACAGTTCTTGTGATGCTTGTTTTACAATAGGTCTTTCATTTAAGCCTTCACCTTGCCATGGATCAGCAAACATCCTTAAAATGAACGTAACTTGGAGCTCATCATCTTTCTCTAAATCATTGCTTTCACTTACTTTTTAACCTATATACTACTACTTTGTTTTTTCTCTGTGTTTTTGTTTGTTTGTTGTGCTCGCTCATCACTGTGTGTAATAGAATTTTAAAACACTTTAAGGGTTTTAAGAATTTTTGAACTTTAGAATTGGTGAGGATGACAAGTCTGTAAATTGGCTGAAATAGATAAATTCTTTACTTCAAAAAAATTTAATCTGTTATAAACCACACAAATTTTGAATATATACCTTATATTACTTCCCCTATTTTCTCCTCTCTCTACCTCAGTTTCTTTTTCTTCCATACCTTCATTTCTTCTTTAGTTCTAACATGCACTTTTTCTGGCAGCTGTAGCAAATAAAAGTGAGTTCCTTCAGTTCAGTTCCAAAGATACCTATAGATGATACCAAATTATACTACCTCTATATCTCTGCCACAATGGTCTCATTCCTTCTTTATAAGGAATATTGGGAGAACATTTCTTATAGCCTTATAACCACAAAAATGCATAATCACTTACGCTAAGTAGAGGGAGGTAAACTCTTTAATTTTGAGTTTAACTAAAATGCAGAAATCTATGAGTTTGACATTTTTCCCCAAATATAAGTAATACCACTACTAAATATTTATTTTTCTCTGTCTGCTTTATTTCACTTACCATAATGCCCTGCAGAATTCATCCATGTTGTTGTAAATTACAGGATTTCCTTCATACTTTTTCTAAATGTTTATTTATTTTGAGAAAGAGGAAGCTGGGAAAGGGCGGAAAGAGAGGGAAAGAGAACATCCCAAGCAGACTTCACACTATCAGTACAAAGCCTCATGCAGGTCTGGATTTCACGAACTGTGAGATCATGACATGAGAAGAAATCAAGAGGCAGCCACTTGACCAAGTGAGCCACCCAGATGCCCCAGGATTTCCTTCTTTCTTATGGCTGTATTATATTCTTGATCCATTTAATCATCAACGGACACAAGTTATTTCCACACCCTAGATATTATGAATAATGCTATACTGAATGCAGAAGGACAGATATCTCTTTAAGATAATGATTGGTTTCCTTTGGATATATACCCAGAAGTAGAACGAAGTAAAACTACTAGCTCATATGGTAGTTCTATTTTTTGATTTCTTGAGGACTCTCTCTACTGTTCTTCACAGTGTCTGAACCAGTTTACATTCCCAAAGCAGTGTACATGGTTTCCCTTTTCTCCATTTCCTCACCAGCATTTGTTATTTCTTGTATTTTTGATAATAGCCTTTCTAACAGGTGTGAGGTGATATCTCTTTTTGGTTTTGATTTACATTTTCCTGATGACTAGTGATATGGGAGAAATAGGGAGATGGTGGTAAAAGGGTATAAACTTACAGTTATATGATAAATAAAGTTTGAATATCTAATGTGCCGCATGGTGACTATAATTGATAATGCTGTACTACATAATTAAAATTTGCTAAGAATAGAACTTAAATGTTCTCATCAAAAATAGGAGAAAGATAAATAGATGAGGTGATGATTGTGGTAATGAACTCAATGAGAAAAGTCTTTCATAATTTATACATATGTCAAATTAGCATGTTTATACTTTAAATATATTACAGTTTAGTATGTCAATTATACCTCAGTATAGCTAAAAAATACAGAAACCTGCTTTGCATAAGTAATGCTCTACACTCAAACACTATTAATCATTCTGCCCACTTTTAACTTATAACATCAGATCAGATGCTCCAATATGTCTTATTCTGTAATCAGTATATCCAAAGAGAATGATACTCAAAGGGGAAACATTTGGAGAACAAGAAGATAGTTAATTGTCTGAAGTCCCTTTGTGTGATAGATATATTCACAGATCAATTAGAAACATTCTAAGAAACAATCGTTTCTTAAATCTAACCAAATGAAATAAATGGAAAGCTTCCCATTGCCTGAGGTAATCTACTCCATTAAATAATTGAACTCTGAACTCCAATAGTTTCATCCGTTATAGTCCCTTCCCACAAAGATTTCTTGCACTTTCTTTGAATAGAATTGTACTTCTTGATTTGATTAAAGAAGAGTCCAATATACTCTTTTGGCTCAGCTCCAGTTCTCATGATATTTTTTAAGCCACATTACTAAAATATTATTGACAGAAAAAAAGTCATACATATTTGTTGTATACAATCTGATGATTTTGGAGATAGGCATACAGATGATCTTTGAACAATATGAGTTTGAACTGTGTGGGTACACTTATAAGTGGATTTTTTTTGATCAATACAGTGCAGTACTATGAATGTATTTTTTCTTCCTCATAATTTTCTTAAGAATATTTTTTCTCTAGCTTACTTTATTTTTTTAATTTTATGTTTTATTTATTTCTGAGAGAGAGAGAGAGGTGGAGAGAGAGAGAGAGAGAGAGCATGAACAGGGGAGGGTCAGAGAGAGATGGAGACACAGATCTGAAACAGGCTCCAGGCTCAGAGCTAGCTGTCAGCACAGAGCCTGACAAGGGGCTTGAACCCATAAACTGTGAGATCATGACCTGAGCCGAAGCCAGGCATTTAACTGACTGAGCCACCCAGGTGCCCCTCTCTAGCTTACTTTATTATAACAATACAGTGTATAATATATACACGATCTTTGTTTATACATATAGCATTTATATATGCATATGTTTATACATATATATTATATATGTTTATACATTATATATTTGTCAAATAATATATAATTATTTTATTCTTATTCAATGTTTCACAATTTAGGAATTCCAAATGTAACCAGTTTCTCTTATAACCACCTTCAACTAAATACATTTTATCTTGCTTGAATTACTTTAATAGTCTATTAATTATTTCTACTTCTAGTCCACTACCCCCTCTAGTCCGTTCATAATAAATTACCTACCTAAAAAATGAAGTGGTAGATAAAGTCTTGCTGGTTCCTTGCTTATAACGCTCAAATGCCTCCCATCCCAGATAGAATGAACACAATGGTTCTTACATACCTACAAGGTCTGCCATGACTTCTGATGTCCTCACCGACCCCATTGCCTTCTGTATATCTCCTATGTATATTTCTGTGTCCACACTGAGCTCATTGGTTTTCTTGGCACTCACAATCCCATTTTGTTCTTACAGTAATGGTTTTTCCTGTGCCAGTGCCAAGAAGAATGTCATTCCAGAGTCATGACCATGTCCCTTATTTCATTCATGCATTTGCTCAAATAGTTTTCCTTCAGAGGATGTTGCTGGACCCAGTGTAATTGTTATGCATCCCCACTTACCTTCTCATCTTTCTACCTACTTTCATTTGTTTGTTTGTTTATTTTCATGGAACTTATATACCTGTTACTACCTTTTCTTATATTGTATCAAGCATTGTATTATATAATTTTATTTATTATTTGGTAATATATTACATTATATTACACTATTTGTATAATTTATGTGACACTTTGCATTGAAATGTAATTTCCAAGTTGTTTGGACTTTTGTGCTATTTGGATTTTATGTAAACAACATTGAATAAATTACTGGAAAAATCCATACATTCCTCTAAACTTTCTGAATCCTCTTAGAAAAATCTCATAAAACATAGTAAGATCATATAACTTTGCTGCCTAAGAACCTTGGCATTACTTATTTCCAAAAGTTGACAGTCAGAATGGCATTGATTTTTTATCACCTCTTACAAACCAATTCTTTTAATCACATTCCTACAATATAACACCAGAATATAAGTTTTATCCACTCAATTCCTAGCATTTTTCACATCTTTTGCTAGGTAGTGCTATTTCTTCAATATAATTGTCCCTTAAACTATGGTTTTGAATCCCTACACATTACTAAGTATCAATTCAAGAGCCATTTCTCATATGAGATTTCTCTATACCCTAATCATAATTGAGTTAGACTCTCTAGCATTGCTACTGCACTTTGCTTTTACCTTTACTATATTGTGTATTAATATTTTTCTTATATTCTAGTCATTTGTGAAAAGGGGAAACTTGGCAAGGTTCTTGGGGAAAGGATTTACATTTCTTCCATTTTCTATACAACACAATGTCCCCAACATGGCATAAAGAGCACAGCATAGCATTGAATAAATGTTTATAATCTAGAATAGAATTGAACAAAAAGAAACGGAAAGGGATGAAATAGAACAGAACCCTTTGAAAAATCAATTCTCCAAAAACCTTTTTTTCCTCTGGAAATTTATTGTGCTTTTTATTCTGATTTTTAACAGCTGTGACATTTATCTTTTTCTCTAATCAAAGAGTGAACTCTAAATAAACAGCCTTACCTTCTCATCTATATGTTTGTAATTAATACTGTTTGTAGCACTAAAGAGATACTTAATAGTCATTTTATTTTATTTTTGAAAATTTTTTAAGTTTATTTTGATAAAGACAGAGACAGCATGAGTGGGGGATGGGCAGGGAGAGAGGGTGAGAGATAATCCCAAGCAGGCACTGGACTGACAGCACAGAACCCAATGCAGGGCTTGAATCCATGAAGCCATGAGATCATGAACTGTACTAAAACCAAGAACTGAACTCTCAACTAATTGAGCCCCCAGATGCCCCTTAATAGTTAATAATTTTTAAAATAATAGTAATAAACTATCACTATAATAATAATAAACTAAAACTTTAGTTCAAGTTTGAACTTGACAGATAAGAGTTGAGTACAAACAAAAGATGTTTCTTTTCCCATATAATATGGTATTTGATGACAATAATCATGATAGCTACACTTAATTTGAAGTTATTACTTTTAAAAGGGTAAAGATACAATTCATTAAAACTAAACATTTCAATTTTCCTTGTATTTCTTTATATGCTAGTAAACATTGTCTTTAGGTAATATTTTTACAATCTTTATTACTCATTAAATTTCCAAATTATCAAATTTAAATTACAAAAGAATGGTAGTTAAAACTTGCTGGAAAACTATACAAGAAAAGCAATCTGTATATACTGTATGTAGTGCATATATACATACACAAAATTTTCAGTAAAAGGAAGTAAAATGAAAATCATAGACAAAGTTAACAATTTTAAATGCCCAAAGTAGTAGATATCTTCAATTTTTCTTAATTATTTATTGCAGGGATTGAGAGAAGAACTGGTGCTCAGTTTTTCTAGTGCCTAGATTGTCTAATACACAATGCCATACTATATGTCCAATGACATGAGCAATTACATGCAATAAGTCATTTTGAAAAGTGAAATTCAAGAACCAATGGAAAAAATAAAACAAGAAAACCAAGTGTAGACTTGATATTAGTAAATTTCTCCCTCACAATAAATAATTAAACAAAAACCTAAATGATATGTGTGTGTGGACAGGGGATAGAGTAAGTTATAAACAGAGAAAGCTGAAGTCAAATGGAATTGACTTGAAGTACAATTGAGTTGGAATAGCTACAGATGAGAATAAAAGGCAGTGGAGGTTACATCGTGAAAGGATTTGTGTCTATTCAAATACAAATATTGAAAGTGTATACCTTCGTTGTGTGTTTAAAAGCTAGTATGTTCTTTGATTAGACCTTAACATTTGTGATTATTTATTTGTTGATAGTAGGTTACTAGAAATATTGGTCTCATTCTATGGTTGATTTGATGGTCTGACACCTTCAGGGAGCAATGATTGTGATGGGTACCCTTAGATAGCTAAAATGAAATAACTGATCTTTTAGGTGTGGCTCCTAATAAGTAAATATATAATCTGTATAAATATGTGTTACATGGTGAAGCATAATTTTCAATGATGTAGCTGGTAGTGTGAATACGATAAATAAATAGGAGACTTAATATTATAAGACCAAGATCTTTACAAGGAGTAAACAGTAAGTAAACTTCTAGGATGAGAAGGTCAATAATAAATTTTCAGAGTATAAAACTGTAGTTGTCATTAAAGAATTTGAGAAGCATATGGGGGGGGGGTCCCAAAAGTCTCAAAATCTTCTGAAAAAGATTTTCAGAAGGAACATAAGCATTTAAAAATCAGATAAATATGTAATCACAAACCAAATGTCCCTTTAAATTCCCAAATCTCCATCATTCTGCTTTACTCATCAGTATATTAAGGGTTTTAACTATAAACTACCAACTTGATCTAATTCAGTATCTATGTGTTCATAGACCATCTTGAGTAAGTTTATTTTATCCAATTTCAATGTTATTAAAATTAAAAATCTGATAAATTGAGCAAAGAAAGAATAACAAAGAACAACCTTAATAATAATAGTTGAGCATTTTAATATAGGGTAGTAGGTGGTGTCTAGAAGAGAAAATAAATCACCAAAGTTTATAATATGTTATTTCTAGCTTGTGGGAAATAATATATATTAATATCTAATTTGCCTCTGTTTCTACAATACATTTTTGTGTCAAAGTGTTGTTTTTTAATATTATAACAATTATTTTACTAAAGTGCAAAATTGCTCACTGAGTAAGATACATTCCTTTACAAAGCCAACTTCTAATGGGAAATCGGTAAATAAAGGTTTTTTTGAGCAACCTAGTGTTTTAAGTAGAAATAGTATGCTTATAGTTAGGGACTCTCATGCACTTTTTAATGGAACAGATGCAGACAAATTATCATCATAGTGTTTCACTTCCTTCAGGGCTCAGTAATTTGAGAAAAGATAAATGGATTTAGTAGTTGTGAAGAAGCTGAGAGAATAATGAAAAAAAGAGTATTAAAAGGTCAAGAAACAACTATTTCAAAAAGAAGCATTATTGTAATTAAATACAAGAAAGAGTAAATAAATAGACACATTATATATTGAACAAAAAATAACTTAGTTAAATGTTAAATAAGTGGACACTTAGATTTTCAAGGTATGCATGTATTTAAGTGATGCACTTTGATAGTAGAACTCAGAAAGACGTTGGAGGGTGTGTTTTATCAAAAGAGAAATGAATTTAAAATTTTTAAATGTTTGTTTATTTTTTGGGAGAGACAGAGCATGAGCAGGGGAGAGGCAGTTTGAGAGGGAGATGCAGAATCCTAACCAGGCTTCAGGCTCTGAGCTGTCAACACAGCCCGACGTGGGGCACTAACTAACAAACACTGAGATCATGACCTGAGCTGAAGTTGGACACCTAACCGACTGAGCCACCCAGGGTCCCCAGAGAAATGAAATTTAAAGAAGGAATTATGAGATGGAGTCAATAGGATATTCCACCCAGGCAAGGAGCAGCAGGTGTGCACAGAATGCCAGGATGGCCCCTACCAAGGAGCTGGGGAATTGAGGATTCAGGGCAGTGTGTCTAACAGAACTGATTTCTGGAAAATTTATGGACTGGCTATGAGAGTGTGGAAGAATACAGGTTCATGAGGACCAAAACACCAAGGACAAACCAATGACAAATGAGTCAATTATTAACACCAGGAACAGAAGTTGCATAAAGAAATAAAACAATGACTCAGCCAAAGCAATGACCAATTTTCATAGATATAACAGTGATTTTGAAGAAGCAAATCTCATGATATATAATCATTTCTTTCTTTCTATTTTACTTATATATTCTATTTTTGTTTACCTATAACAATATCTATAAATGTACTGGTTGGGAGAAGTTCTTTCCTTGCCTTCATAGCTAAAAGTTGGGCAATCTCATGATTCTTCTGGTAATGGTAAAAAAAAAAAAAAAATTTAAATAGACTTCTAAAATTTCCTTCCATCTCAATTAATTTGATTTCCTAAATCTCACTTGTAGATTTTAGACTACTCTAACAAATTTTGACACATCAACTTTTGTATTTCTGCACTATTTTCTATCATCTCAATACAGAATTTCAGATCAATATTAAGAACCACGATGTACCTATGTCAATTCTACTCTTGCCATCCTCTCTGATTATTTCACTTTAGTCCTGAAATTACCTCATTTTTATCCTCTGCAGAATTATTTCCCCTTCTTTTATTACTTCATTTTTTGATACAATCATATGCTAATATCTCCCAAATTAAAAAAAATTCCTTAAAGTCACATACTCTTCCAGATGTTTTATTTCTTGACTTCTTTTGTTTCAAAACTTTGTGAGAATCTGTGGCCTACCCACCTCCTCGCATCTTTAACCACTTGCCAGAGGAATTATTTTTAATAGTGCCTGGGTAATTCTTTGCATCGCAATGGATCTATCAGTAACATTTGACATAGTTGATAGCTCTCTTTTTCTTCTTTCTACAGTTTTACTATTTCTTGGTTATTCTAACTAATACAATGGCCATCCTTTTTATTTTCTTTGCTGGATTATCATCATTTAACATAACTCATTTTTGGGGTGTCCCAGAGATTACTTCTGAGAGCTTGTTCTCTTCACCTCAATCCCTAGGAGATTATATTGAGACCCTTAACTTTATGAATTTATCCATTTCTTCCAGGTAGTCTAATTAGTTGGCATATCAGTTTTCATAAATTTCAATAATTTTTCGCATTTTGGTGATGTTGGTTATTTTCCCTCTCTTATTTTTAATTTTATTTAGGTCCTTTCTCTTTTCCTTTTGATAGGTCTGGTTAGGGAGTTATCAATTTTATTAATTGTTTCAAGGAATCAGTTCCTGGTATCATTGATCTGTTCTACTGTTTTGTTTGTTTATTTGTTGATTCTGTAACATGTATTTCTGCTCTAATTATTGTTATTTCCTTTCTTCTGCTGGATTTACACTATATTTCTTGTTCTTTTTCTAGCTCCTTTAGATATAAAGTTAGGTTGTATATTTGAGACTTTTCTTGCTTATTGAGGTAAGCCTGTACTGCATATACTTCCCTCTAATGACCACTTTTGTTGCATTCCAATGGTTTTGAACTATCAGGATTTTGTTTTCATTTGTTTCATGTATTTTTTAAACAATTCTCCTTTCATTTCCTGGCCTACTCATTCATTGCTTAGTAGGATGCTCTTTAACCTCCAGTATTTGTAGTTGACTTCAAATTTCATAGTTTTGTGGTCGGAAAATACATATGGTATGATCTCAATATTTTTGTATTTGTTGAGGCTTGATTTGTGACCCAGTATGTGATCTATTCTGGAGAATGTCCCATGTGCACTAAAAAAGAATGTATTTTCTGCTGCTTTCATATAGAATAATCTGAATATATCTGTTAAGTTCATCCAGTCTAATGTATCATTCAAATCCATTGTTTCCTTATTGATTTTTCTGCTTAGATGATCTGTCTCCATTGCTGTAAGTGGAGTGTTAGAGTCCCCTACTATTAATGTACTATTATCAGTGAGTTCCTTTAAGTTTATTATTAAATGTTTTATGTATTTGGGTTCTTTTACATTGGGTGCATAAGTATTTACAACTCTTATATCTTCTTGTTATATTATCCCCTTTATTATAATATAGTGCCCTACTTCATCTATTATTATAACCTTAGGATTAAAGTCTAGTTTTTCCAATATAAGTATTGCTACCGTGGGTTTTTTTGATGTACATTTGCATGATAAATAGTTTTCTATCCTCTCACTTTCAATCTTCAGGTGTCTTTAAGTCTAAAATGAGTCTTTTGTAGGCAGAATATACATAGATATTCTTTTTTATTCATTCTGATACCCTGTGTCTTTTGACTGGAGTGTTTAGTCCATTTACATTCAGAGTGATTATTGATAGATATGTATTTAGTGCCATTTTATTACTTGTTTTGTCATTTTTGGAGCCATTCTCTGTTCCTTTCTTGTCTTTGTCACTTTTGGTCTTTTCTTTCCCACTCAAAGAGACGCTTTAATATTTCTTACAGGGCTCATTTAGTGGTCATGAACTCTTTTAGCTTTTGTTTGTTTGGGGAACTCTTTTATCTCACCTTTTCTTAATGATAGCCTTGCTGGATAGAGTATTCTTGACTGCAGATATTTTACTTCGGCACATTGAATATACCATATCATTCCCTTCTGGCTTGTAACCTTTCTGTTGAGACATCTGCAGCTAGCCTTTTGTGTTTTCCCTCATAAGTTAGGGACTTCTTTTGTCTTGCTGCTTCTAGGGTTTTCATTTTATTGCTATATTTTGCTAATTTAATTACAATATATCTTGGCGTTGACCTGCTTTCATTGATTTTGATGGTAGTTCTCTGCACCTCTGGATCTGAATGTCTGTTTCCTTCATCAGATTAGTGAAGTTTTCAGCTATGATTTCCTCAAATAAACTTTTTGCCCCCTGTGCTCTCTCTTCTCCTCTAGCACTTCCATGATACCAATATTATTGCATTTGATGGAGTCACTGTGTTCCCTATGTCTATTCTCATGTTCCATAATTCTTTCTCTCTTCTGTTCAGCATCATTATTTTCCATTATTTTGTCTTCTACTGCACTTATTTGCTTCTCTGATTCTTCCATCTTGTGTTCATTTCATCAAGACTGTTTTGAATATCAGTTATTGATTGCATGCTTCATTTTGAACTGATTGCTTTTTAACTCTTTTCTCTCTGTGGTAAGGGCCTTTTTGAAGTCTTACATTCTTTCCTTAAGCCCTGTGAGTATCTTTATGATAGTTGCTTTACATTTTCCATTAGGTATGTTACTTATATCTGTTTCCCTTAGATTTCTGTCCATGACCTTAGCTTTCATTTGGGGCGAATTCCTCCATCTTGGCATTTTGTCTACATCTCTGCCTTGTTTTATGTGTTAGAAAAG
Source organism: Hyaena hyaena (assembly GCF_003009895.1). Lineage (NCBI taxonomy): Eukaryota > Metazoa > Chordata > Mammalia > Carnivora > Hyaenidae > Hyaena > Hyaena hyaena. Next base: position 94,797 of record NW_024082492.1, read on the forward strand.
CCCATTATGTTTCCAGCTCCTGAGTCCAATGGGTTTATGAAGAAGAGGTTGTACAGTGTTCGGAGCCTGGTGCTTCAGGGAGTATCTCTGGTGTGTCCTACATGTATTTTGCTGTTGTGTTCTGGCTGCTGTATGCTTCAGTCCAGTTGTCTACAGAGGCTCTTCTTGCCTTCAGTGGGCAGTCTGGGGTCTTTGGCCAGAATGTGGTGAGTTTTAGCTAGGTGTGCTCTGGTCTGCTTATTAAATGAGACCTGATACTACTTCTACTAAACAAACAAACACATATTTATAAAATTATATATATTACTGTTGTGATTGATGTTTTTGATTTCTAAGATGGGAGAAATAACAGCTTATTTGTGTGCTTATGGGAATAATCCAGTAGAGAGTAAAACTTACTGATGTAGGAAGGAAAGAGGATTGCTGGAAGAGTCTTTGAACAAGTAAGTGATGAATTAATAAATAAATGAAAGGATTCGATTTTTATAGGCACAGAGAAATTTTACATTCTGTAGCAGCAAGTGGGTAAAAGGAATACATGACAGCAAGGTTGATCGATTTCAATTTTCTAATAAGGTAGGAAGCAAGGTCATCTGCTGTAAGAATAGTTGAACGGATGTCAGTATGGTTGGGACAGGGGATACACCAGCACACTTTCCTGGAAGTACTGAGAGCCCTACCAAGCCCTCTCTGATCCGGTCCCTAATATTATGATCAGATTTCTAATATTGTGCACACAACTTGCCCTTTTATAGTCTTATCCTGGCTCTCTTAGTCTCTTAACCAATTCTATAAAATACCAAGCACGTTCCTGCTTTAACGATTTCAATTTCTGGGGGCGCCTGGGTGGCTTAGTCGGTTAAGCGTCCGACTTTCGCTCAGGTCATGATCTCGCGGTTCGTGGGTTCGAGCCCCGCGTCGGGCTCTGTGCTGACTGCCAGCTCAGAGCCTGGGGCCTGTTTCAGTCTGTGATTCCCTCTCTCTCTGACCCTCCCCTGCTCACGTTGTCTCTCTCTCTCTCTCTCCTAGAAATAAATAAAACATTAAAAGTTACATTTAAAGATTTCAATTTCTGTTCCTTTTGCCTTAAAAATCTTTCTCTTGAGATCTACATAGGTCTTTCCTCATCTTAGCATATTTTTTCAAATGAAAGTTTATGAAGAGGTAATTTCCTACTCAACCACTTTCTATTACCTTGTTTCACTTTATTTTTGTTTCCACATATCATTACTTGACATATTGATTTATTTATTTATACTTGCCCTTTTCTGATAGAATTGTATTTCCATGATTCTATTCCTATGTCCTAGAAAGGTGACTGCAGTTAGTCAGTGGTCAATAACTAACTCTTGAATGACTGCATGAAAGAATGATTACTGGGGAAAGGAGAAAAAGAATTTAGCAAACTTCCACATGCCTTAATAGAGAGTGCGTAACAGACCATGTCTGTGTTGCTTATTCAAGAGACATAGGAATGAGCATAATATTTAAATGATTGAAGCTAAATTACAGTAGAATAGGTAAAATTATCAAAAGAGCTTGCCTTTTAGGACAGTGTTGACATGAAAGATAGGGTGCAAAGTACTTATTTTTGCTACATCCATTTAACAAGGTTGATTTTTTAAACTTAAAAGCTTAATAACATTGATAAACACCAAAAGCAAATTATTATAAAAGACCAGTTTGAATGAAATGATGCATTTTGCTGTCATTTCTGTTATCTAAAACTGTGATCAGGGTTCTCTGCTGCCATCACAAATGGAATAATTTGAAAAAGCTAAAGGCCCCCCAAATTAATGCACCTGATGGCAGATCCTCCCCACTTCGGAGAGTGTCATGTTCTCCTTTCCCATATTGTAATCACTTTTTGTGGCAATCTGCAGTTAGACATAGAAGAATATCGATTTTGATCCACCTTAAAGAAACGGAATTTAATACATTCCATGCACTTTCTAATATGACTAATTTCAAGTCTATGCTCCTCTAGCAGGAGATGTGGCACTCGAGGCTGTCTTGAAATGTATGTCTTCCAGCTGTGTGGTGTCATGCAATTTAATTCACATTTCCATGCATTAGCTTCTTCACTGTTGAAATGAAGATGCCCACACTTTAGAACTATGTTAATGAAGAAATTAATGAATATGCAATGTACACAATAGTACCAATACATTGTAAGTTGATACATGATAGCATCTTCATGATTATTAATATTATGTTAATATTACTGTAAGTCACCTCCAAATGGTTACATGGGTTTGGGGTTCCTTCAGGTGTAGTCAAGAGCTCATCTTGACTGCCAGGCAATCTTAATTCACATTGGGTGAAATTTTGGAGGTTCACTGTACAACACCGAAGGATAATCTGTGGATTTTAGTGAAAATGAAATGTGCATGTTAAAAATTCTCTGTAAGTTCAGTTTAAAATGCTATGTTCGAAATGGAGAGCTGGAAAGGTTTAAAAAACGGTTAGCTTTAATGGTTTCAGTAGGCTCGTGTGTTACTCCCTGGACAGCGATTCACCCTTTGCCTACAGTGCCCAGTAGTGTGCTGTGTAGTCCTAACTTCTGGGGATTCTTGGTTTCCTCCCTATGAATTCTGTCTGTGTGCATTTGTGAATGTGAATGTGTCTGTGAATGTGTGTGTACATGTGTGCCCATGTGGTTGAGGCTGGATGTGTATAAGAATTCTTTCAAATCATTTGAAAACCCATGTCTTTTCATAGACTATTACTCACACATCAGAACATTTTCCTCTAAGTAAAATATTCTAGAGTAAGTACTTGGCTTTAGGTGGCTCACAACCCGTATGAGCGCCATGAGATATCAAAGATAGAAGAGGTGTTAGAACTTTCAGCTCTTCCTAGAATATTCTCCATGGAACACAGAGGAAAATGCAGTCTGAAGATGGGACAAAGCCAGAGCAAAATCTCTGACCCCTGTCGAACTATTTCAACAGTATCGTATGGCTCCAAAGTGTCCAAAAGGACAAATGTAACTCATGTTCACTGATGGATTTGACGTCATCTCCATAATTTTATTATAAACCTTTCTCCTCTATGTGACTGCAGTGTGCTTAAATATACGTATATTTTGAGAAAGATGCTATTTTTTACCCACTCCTTCATAAAGAAGTGGATAAAATGACACTATTTATAGGAAGATAAAGGAAGTGGACATTTTATGAAGGTATACGTTTTAAATTAGAAGAAGACATAAATCTGCTGCTGAAATTACCTGCAAATATACAGACAATACTATAGCTCAAGACAATACAACACAAATCAGATAGAAAATTATTCGCCTATAAATCTTAATCTCCCACAATTTTATTTTCTCTCATCTATTTGCTATGTGGCACTCCGGAATTTTAGGTGCTAGGTCTATTACTTGGAAATAGGCTTGCCCTAATAAAACTGACATTTCTAAATGGCTGTTTTCATAGAATCATGCTTTTGCTTCTAAGATCCCTAATTCAACACCATTGACATTGCCTCAGTTCTTTGCAGAGAACAATACTGGGAACAAAAGGAGAAATAAAAATAAAAGGAGAAAGGAGCCAAGAGCAGGGGAAAACTCTTAAACCTCTTTTATTCGTCATAATTCAAAAAGTTATAACATTCACTTGCATTGAAACTAAACTTCTCCATTTTCACACTACCTTTGTACTATCAGTGACCAGCAAACCAGGCAGAGTTTTAATTTATTTTTGGATAAGTTTTCCTCTTTAACAAAAACTTACTAACTTTTTTTTGCACCCCAGATTTTATCTCAAATAATGGATTGATTATATATTATATACAGTTAGTTTTCTTGGAAGTAGTGAAAACCCAGCAGGTTTTTAAGTTAACATTTCCTATCTAAGAGCATAACATGAAAGAATAATGACTAATCTGAAAGCAGTATGTAATATTTTATTCAACAATTATGAAATTCGCACTAAGCAAACTATTCTATTCTGTTCAATTATGTCATTGCAGCATTTCCTGTGGAAGGCAGCACTGCAGCCAAGCTGAAAGGAGCTGAAATGAAACACTTCATCTTTGCAAAAGGCTGTTTGCATGTCATGATATCTTAAGCTTTTAGATATCCTATATATTATGCCTCAAGTATACAAAAACTAGTTTGTATAATGTTAGTAAGTGACAAAAACAAGGTTTTATTTTAGATAAAGTTGTATCTCATGGATTAAGCACAAGTAGTTTCTTCAATACAGAATTTATCATTGCCTTTAAATGTTTAAAAAACAAACATAACCAGTGATTTATTACACAGTACATTCTAAATGTGTTAGACGATAGAATTCATACTTCTTAGAGCATCTTGCAGGAAAGGGTTTCAAGGGGCAACATCTTAAAAAGCTATGTGAATAAAACCAGCAATAGCATACTTTATAAATTTTAATACCTGCAGATGTTATCTTTCTTTTCTCTCAAATACAAACAAATTTTTAGGGATGATAGGTAATTTATCATCTTCATTATTTTGTTCACTTTCTTTAAAAATTATTTAAAGAAATAACTTCTTTAAATAAATTCACTTTCTCTAAAATTGTTTAGTAATTTTTATTTCACAAAGATTTCACTATAAACACTTCAATGCTACAAGAAAATAATTATATACAGAAAAATTAAATTGTCAAATAAGGAGTTTTCACAAAAGTATGTATTTAAAATATGAGAAAATGTTTGAGTTGTATATACTATTATCTTCTTGCTTTTTCTTTTCCAAGCCATAATGAAATGACAGTAGATGCATTCCTTGCAAAGAAACTCACCATAGGGCACCTTTGTGGCTCAATCAGGGAAGTATTTGACTCTTGATCTTGGCTCAGGTCATGATCTCAAGGTTCTTGAGACTGAGCCTCTCTTTGGGGGCTCATTACTGAGCCTGTTAGGGAAAGCTGTGCAGACAGTGTAGAGCCTGCTTGGGATTCTCTCTCTCTCTCTCTCTCCCTCTCTCTCTCTCTCTCTCTCTCTATCTCTGTCCCTTCCCTGCTCATGCTCTACCTTTCTTTCTTTATCTCAAAATAAATAAACTTTAAATAAGTATTCAAGTAACGAACAAATTAATCCAAACTGGGGATTTTAAAATGTTAGCATCTTGGTTGGTATTCTGGTTTATTTTTTTGTCTGTTCATTGATTTGTGTTCTTTTAGAGGTGGAGAAATGCTGATTTTTAATTTACCAATATTTTTCTAAATAATTATTTCCTAAACAATTAAAGAAAAAATGTGAAAGTCATCTCAGCTCTTTGGCATTATGTGAGTACTCACTGAGTTCTGATCCCTAGAGTTTAAAAATATCTCCATCATGTCAAATATTATAGAGGTTTCAGACAGATGTATTATTTTTATGTTATTAAATCAATACAAACTGATGTTAGAGATATTGGAAGATCTTTGAAATTAAAGGAAACAAGACCTGTGTGGACCTGCTTCATGTGAATTTAGCAATTGCTCTTCCGCCATATTGGATCTCCTGAAGTTCCGGAGTGAGAGGACTAAATTATTTTAATACTTTTTTTTTTGTTTTTGTCGTGTTTTGTTTGGTTTTGCTTTGTTTTTATTACAATATAAAGTTTACCTTATTCATCAGCCCTTGGATTGGCTCAAATGTTTCCCTCTGTTTTGTGATGCGATGTCATGCAACTCTTAACCACGAAAGTAAGAGGAGTACTTAATCAGAGGAATTTCAATTCAGGAAGCTGATTATACATGCGGTATAAGAGGCTGGCAGGGCAAACCAGAGATTAGCGGGAGAGCAAACTACTCTTACTCTAGAGCTGAGTGACAGAGGAGGTTTTCTAACCCGTGCCTACGAGCCCAGCTTTCTGAAATACACAGTGTGTGAGTTTCTAGGAAGCTAGCAGAGATCTAGAGTCTCCCAAAGATGACAATATATACACTGTTTCTCTAGAGAACCCTGACTAATCCTGCCCCCATCATCATCACTTTGATTTCCTCTCATATAACAATTTAGCTCTCATATAACAATTCTATTAAACCTCTCTTCTCCACAACATGGGACAATTATAAATCATACAAATAAAGATATTCTCACCCTTTCTTCAGTAATAGGAGGCACAAAAATCCATCTATATTCATATCTATGCCTAAGCATTATGCAGACCTCTCTTTTGGGTACAGATGTGGCTCTTTGTGGTTTGGTGACATTTTCAATAAATTCTTATGTAATGCACAGCCTCAATCAAAATAGTAATGGAAAGGGCAAAGAAAAATAAATATATGGTAAATATCAATAAATAATTGAATGAATACATAAGCAAAGCATATTGTAAGACTCCCAGAATATCTGATGGGTTCCAGATATAGCCTTCCCTCCCTGCTTTATGTGCTATGAATTTGTGTCACATTAGGATGCACTGAATCTCCCAGAGAACTCTGTACAAATGAAGACACAAGGTCCTGCCACTTCTGTCCCACTCCAAACATGCACATCAAGCACAAATGCGCACACACACACACACACACACACACACACACTCAAATGGAGATTTGGGAGGGGCTAGGAATTGATGCAGGTGATTCATAGATTTTACAATGAGAAATGGTTTTTACCAAATGCCCTAGTGTTGAGTTATATATTCTTTTGTCTCCAAAGAACACTAGATACCATCTCACCCCAATTTTGGTCTTTGAAAAACATCTGTTTGACATTAACTGATTGCTTTCAACCTTTATGTTGCAAACTGTCTTACTTAGAAATAGATTCAAATTAAGAATTCATTGGCAGGTAGTTTCTAGGGTTGCTCTGGGATTTGCTCCTTTGGAATAGCAGCAAATAAAGCTGGATTGGGAAAAGGAGAGAGTGGATTATGTTGCAGACTTAGCAGACTTCAGTCAGTGTCCCAAATGCACCAAAGTTCAGATATTTAATGGAGGTAGTCCCATATTGGGGTGGGGGAGCGGAGCCTTACACTAGTCATTAGATGTTGACTGCCTTTGGAAATGCAATCTGGCCTTTGGACAGACAAAGCTTGTCAGAGTAGGGCATTTTCCAGAGACAACAGATAGTTCCAAGGTGTCCCCTGCAGCTGAATAGTAAGTTTTTCTGGTCCTGAGACAGATACGGGCAGTACAGGAGAGCAACAGCTATATCTTATTTGTATGCAAATTCTGTATTTTCTTCAGTTTTTTTTCATTCTCCAAAACAGCTCTAGTTCTCCATAGCCACTTCTTTTTCTATGAGTAATTTATGGTCTATATGCACCCATCTGGAATTCATCAGTGACTTCCTCATTTTGTGATTTAAACATACATACAGATATATGTGTGGAAAATTAAGTATTCATGAATATACATATGTCAGTTCTCCAGATAAAACTTGTCCCTTTAAGAGAAAGAATAGCAACTTATAGTTATTTGAATATGCATGCAGTTAAAACTAAATTAATGCTTAGTAGAGATTATTGCACTTATTTTTATATATATGAAGAATAGTAAAATTGAGATGCCAGATATATTTTTGGTTTAGTAAATGTTAAAGATTACTTTAAAATGCGTAAATGATGAAACAAAACATCAGACTATAGGTAATTGTTGAAGCGTTGTAATGATGCGGGGTCATCATACTCTTTTGTTTACTTTGTGTATGTTTCAAAATAATCTTTAACAACTTAAAAAATTTTTTGAGGAAGAGTGTGAGCAGAGGTGAGGGATAGAAGGATAAAAAGAGTTCCATACTTAATGTAGGGCCCAAATTTGTGCTTCATTCCATGACCCTAGGATCATGACCTTAGCTGAAATCAAGAATCAGACACTCAGCTAACTGAGCCACCCAGGTGCCCCCAACAATTTTAAATTTATATCAGAAATAAAATACATGCAAAACGACAATGTTGGTATATTAGGGTTCTCCAGGGGAAAAAATGAATCAATAAAACACATGCACACACACACACACACACAAACACACATACACACACACGCTCACATCAAGAATTAGCTCACATGATTATGGACGCTAAGTCCCCCCACCTGCCATCAGCAAGTTGGAGACTCAGGGAAGCTGGGGGTGTAATGTGGTTTTAGGACCTTGGAGTGAGAATCAGGGGAACTGATGGTATAAATCCAATCCAAGGTCAGAAGAAGACCAGATGTGATGTCCTGCTTAAAGAGCAAAGCAGTTAAAAAGGGGGTGAGGCTCTCCTTCCTCTGCTTTTGTTCTATCCATGCCTTCAAAGGATTGGATGATGGCCACTCATATTGGGGAAGGCAATTTACTGAGTCCACTGATTCAGATGTTAATTTCATTCAGAAACACCCCTGTAGACACACCCAGATAATGTTTATCTGGGCACTCCATGGCCAGTCAAGTTAACACATAAAATTAATCATCATAGATGACTATTTTCTTTGGTATAATAAAATAAAATGATGATAGAAGATGATAATTCAATTCCTGTTGAAATATGTTTTCAATATATGAAGTGAGAAAAAGCAATAAAATTCTGAGAAAAGTAAAACATTGAAGTATTTATATTTGAATGTTAATAAACAATTAAACATCCTAAAATAGATTTATGAGCAAGGAAGCAAACACCATGAAAACATTAAAAGTTCATGTATAATAGCTATTCAACAGTAAGATTATGTCAAAGCAAATTATAGGAATCCCTTCTAATCCACTAAGAGGTCAGCATTTGAAAAAATGCACATGCATTTGTATTCACATAACTAAATTTAAATTAGTTTACTCATTTTAGCCCACATTTTAACTTATTCATCCATGGTCATTGTACATTAACTATTAACTTTGGAAGTTAAATTCTTCAATCTTTTCATTTTTACTTTCCACTTACAAGCTGGCACACATAGAAACACATTACACAAGGGTAACTGTCACAGGTATACTGAATACAAAATAGTTGTTATGAATACAAACATTAAAACATCAAATTTAGTGTTTATTAAATGTCACCTGATTTTAATCTGTCCTTCTTATTCTTATGTAACTCACCTATCTGGATATAGCTTTACTGGTTCTTGTTAAATTGATTACTACATTTCATGTTTGTGAAGGGTTATTACAGGTTGCCTCACCCACAAGGCTAGACTAGAAGGTTAATGACAGATTTGCTTTGCAAAATGTCACACCAATTGATGCCATGAGACTGGCCATGGTCCAATGGTAATTCCTTTATAAATGTAATAGCACACTAATCAATTCTAATCTAAAAATATCTGAAAATGACATTTGTCCTTAAAACTTGTGAACACGGTTGCTCAGTAGAAAAGCCAGCATGGAGTGAACAGAATTTGGTTAGCAAACACTCTAATCACTAGAGTTAGAACAGTCAAAGAAAAAGAAATAAAATGTGTATATATCTAGATATATGTCTATCTCCCTGTATAGCACTTGCTGCTTATTTTAAACCAGTCTCATGTATGCAACAAAGAAATAACAAATTTTTATTAATTTCTTGTCTTGAAGATGGGGTTAGTTATTTTCATAGAGTCTGATTCTTAGCAAGATATTTGCATTTCATATGAGGAAGCGATAAATTTTATAATACTTTCAAGAGCTATCACTTCATGAGCTACTTTCTGAGTGGTAGAGGAAACTAAGGGGAGCTCACAAACAACAGTTACCATAATTTCATTGACAAGAATTTATTTGCAGTAGGTCTCTGCCTCTGCAAGGGATTATGCTAACTGCCTTCAATTGCCTTAGACAGGAAGGGCAGATAGCTGAATTCATGGTAACTTGCCAATCAGAATGACTCAAGCATTCGTGGTTCACAGTCCAATCTCTCTGCTAGTCAGTAATTCCTCAGACTAGACACATTTTTAGCTGGAATGGGAAAAACACGAGTGCTGGTGCTACCCAAGGAGAGTTGATAACTTTACATATAAAAATTTGAAGACTTTCGGGGTGCCTGGGTGGCTTAGTCGGTTAAGCATCCGACTTTCGCTTAGGTCATGATCTCGCAGTTCACGGGTTCGAACCCCGCGTCGGGCTCTGTGCTGACTGCCAGCTCACAGCCTGGAGCCTGTTTCAGTCTGTGATTCCCTCTCTCTGTGACCCTCCCCTGCTCACGCTGTCTCTCTCTCTCTCTCCTAGAAATAAAAAAAAAAAAAATTTTTTTTAATTTGAAGGTTTTGCTCACCAGAAATTCTTACATGAGAATGAAGAACAAACACTTCCTGGGGAAATTCATATGCCAAGTCATCTGAAGCTCCTGTCCTGCCTAAATCTGATCTGGAGTACCTGGGGTGGGTGGCAGCTGGCCCCTGGAGAGGCAACCACACGTGTGAGAGAGTTGTGAAATTCTCATGGTGACCTCAGCGTGAAACTTAGGGGACAAAAAGCACTGTCTAGGGACAATCTGTGAAAAATCATCTATGATATGCAAAGCAAAATTCCTTCTCGTAGACTCATAAGGAGGATTAATAGTAAAGATAAATATTATCCGTTTTGCTTATCTGTGACCGCACACCGATGCAATGGCCTGTAACTTTCTTATTCAGAATAAATAAGATTGCATTTCTAAAGATGACTGACTAGCGAGCGAACAATACTACTCTGCTTTAAGTCTGTAACAACATAAAAATGTGATGAAAGCGTTTTCTAAGGAGAAAATGGTTTTGTAATATTGTTTGTGCAGTATGAACAAGTATCTATATGTATTCCTGAGTCTCATCCCTAGGAATCATTAATGGAATATATAGTGTTTGGCTTCTTGGTTAGCTACAAGCAGAATCACTTGTGTCACTCAGAAAGGAAAAGATATATAGCATTTTTAATCCCAGTGGTCTCTTAACATATTGCAATGTGCATGAGTGTGGACGGGGAGAAGGAATCTATAGGATTGCTGCAGGGGCCTGTGATGCTAGTGAGAAATCTGTATTTTTCCGGTTCCTTTAAACTGCTGAGTGCTGTTTTAAAATCTAAACAGGCGTGGGGTGCCTGGGCTGCTCAGTTGATGGAGCCTCGGACTCCAGCTCAGGTCATGATCTCACGGTTAGTGAGTTCGAGCCCCACATCAGGGCTCTGTGCTGACAGCTCAGAGTCTGGAGACTGCTTCATATTGTTTCCTTCTCTCTCTGCCCCTTCCCCACTCGTTCTCTCTCTCTCTCTGTCACAAAATAAGTACGCATTAAAAAATTTTTTAATCTAGACAGGTATAGACAGTGAAGCATAGGACCTGGGCTGGCACCTTAGGTTTAAGGAAACCTGTTAAAGCAAGGATCTGCTATTTTTAATATCTATAATGGAGAGTTGACAGATTTTCTACCCCCAGGTCACATAAGTTAGATATTAACCAAACAAAAAATGGGATGATCAGAAACTTCAATGACAAACAATAAGTAAATGTGCTTGAGGACACTTGATTGACTACAAAATACTACATAAATCGTCTCTACTTGTACCCATATGCAACTTTTATTAGAATAACAGGAAATGTTCTTATCTCAGAAGGGAATGACTAAAATTGTCTTCAGTTACCGCCTCTGTTTCTTCAGGGATTATCCCATGTTCCAAAATATTGGGTGACATCACTTGTCATTTTGATACTCCCTGACTAGTGGGTTAACTCAAAAAGTGAATCTCAACCAAGACGTCTATATAAACTAGTGGACAAAAAACATGGGTAAGAGAGGAAACAAAATTACATAAATGTATACATGAGTGGTTCATGATACAATAGATAAAAAGGACATGAAGAAGGTGAGGATCTTGTTTCTGAACCTAGTTGCAAGGCAGGCTATAATATTAATTTTTGTTTCTATCCTTTACTGCTAGGATGACCATATATTCTGGTTTTCTCAGCATAATCATTGTTTACACTTGTCATCCTCTCGTCCTTATGGCACAATATTTATTCCAAGTTTTAAAAATAGTACTGTTATTAAATGTGGTGTTACCTGAGCTGAGATAGGTTATTGAGGTCGCATTATATTTCCAGTCTCTGCTACGGTTTTGTCTAATGCTGTGCAAGACACTTTGCTAACAGAGTGTTAAATTTGAAAGACATCTGGTAATAACTTCCCAGTTGCAATGTGACTAACACCTCCCCTTCAAGGAGAGCACAAAGGGCATAATTGATAAATTATGCTCAGAAGGCTATCTTTTCGAGGCTTAGGTGGTGGTGTGAGACATATTTGATATCAGTGCCCTTGTCAGTCACTCGGTGCCTCAGCCTGCGGTACCCTAGCTAGGTCACAAACTACCAACCTGCCAATTAGCAGGGTCAGTGGGGAAATACGGGGGATCTTTCAAAAATATGTAAATTATAAACAGAGAAGAGGGTGTAGGCATTTTTGCCATACAACTTGTAGAAAGTGGTACGAATGATACTGCTACAGTGGTTTTGTCTTTCCTTTAGTGTGTAAATCTACACCTGTTTATTTTATTGTCATAAACACATTTTTATTTTGCAACAACATTTCTTGATATTAATAAACTGAAAGAAGCATATTTAATAAAATGTTAAAAGCTAATTTTCCATTTCCCAGGGCAACCAAAGATAAACATATCTTGCATACAATATTCACTAATGGACTACACTCAATAAGTACATGAAAATAAGAAGGCACAAAATCTGCAGAAAAAGCAGCAGCGTCTACTTAAAAAATTATAGTGAATGATAAAAAACATCTGTGAACTTCCCAGCACCTGTCATGCAGTCTAAATGTAAACAAATCTTTTAAAACTATGTTTTCAGTACAACTAGCTAGAAAAATGAAAAAAGTCTGCATTTAAAAAATAAAATTTTCACAATTAAATATAGTAATCTGTTTTGAAATTAAATAATAAACCTCATCTAAGATTTTCTGTAGAATATCATAAAGATAGACTAGAATTGGACAAATCAGTAAAGGTAGGAAGAAAGGATGGAAGGAAAGAAAAGAGAGAAAGAAAGGAATTATGATGATAGTTTTCTAAATGAGAGAGGACACAAGACTATAGATTAGGAGAATTTAAAAACCATGTTTTAATAAATTTGACTATATATTTCAATATATTTGAAAAAAAATACGTTCTACTATATTTACAAGCCTAGAAAAAAATCATTTCTTGGGGAAGGGAAAATTATCAAATATAAATTTGTTTATATTTACTTATATTTTATATATTTGATAATGTAGGAAATTTAAGATCTTATTAACAACTTGAATGGGCCAATGAACAAAGAATGGAAAAAAGGGGAGGAGAAGATAAGGAAAGGAAAGAAAAGAAATTTTACGTTCAAAGAAAGGCTTTGAGACAAGTAGTTGCTGAAGGCACATTTATTTATTACATTAGAAGCATAAATTTCATCTATATCAAATGAAATATATAATTTCACTATGTCAAGTTAAATAATTTCACTCATTTTTGATTCAAAGTTTTATTAAGCATGATATAAATGTTATACAAAAGTTGTAAATGTTAATAAATATTGGTTAATGAGTTAATCTCATTAAGTGAAAAGGAAGCATTTATAAATAATTAAATACAAGTTTTCCAGAAGTGGCATGAGATGCTATAAATCAGTTTTGCTAATTACAATTAAAAAGCTAATTCATGGAATAAAAGAAGGGATTTAGAAAGTTTCTAAAGTAAGTAAGTATTAAAAATGGAATTGTCATTGAATTTATAGTAGAAATGCAAAATTTAGCATATGTTATGGTGAACTCATCTACCCCGAATTAGGAAACGAATTAAATTGAAAGTTATTTGCCATTGGATGGTGATATAAACATAATACAGCCATTTATATATATGCGTGTGTAGGTAATACATGCAAACATATATGGCGAAAGTTAATGAACTACAATATTTTCATAATAAAGTTGATAATAAATACTAAAAAAAAGCATTAACAAAGCCTTTAGCATAGCAGTACACAGTCTTAGATATATTTGATAATGTTAAGGATTGCTGTACATATCAACCTAAAGGTCTTAAAATACTATTGAATTTTTTGCAGATAAATTATTCCATTTTTATTATTACTTTCAAAATATCATTTGGACATCTAAAATCAAATTAGAAAATCAAATGGAACACTCTAAACATTGAGCTTTTGAAATTTTTAGTAAATGCCAATGATTGAAAACAAATATTGTAAACAGGAAGGTACTGAAATATTTCCCTTTACAAAAGCATGAGGGGGGCACCTGTGTGGCTCAGTAGGGTAAGCATCCGACTCTTGCTCAGGTCATGGACTCATGGGTTGTGGGTAAGCCCTGTGTTGGGCTCTGTGCTGACAGGTCAGAACCTGGAGTCTGATTTAGATTCTGCCTCTTTCTCTCTCTGCTCTTCCACCGCTAACACTCTAGCACTGCTAGAGTCTCTCTGTTTCTAAAAAGTAAATAAAATGTTAGAATATAAAGAATTTTTAAAAAGCATGGGAAGATCTGAATAAGTTACACAATGACAGCTCAAATTGTGTAAAGGATCTATTTTGAAATTCTATAATTAGCTTTGTAATGTATCTTATTGTGAGAGTACTTTTTTGATAAGCTCTTATTCTTTAAAATGTTTATTTATTTATTTTTGAGAAAGAGAGAAAGAGAGAGAACACAAGCTGGGAATGGGCAGAGAGAGAGAGAGAGAGTGAGAGAGAGAGAGACAGAATCTGAGACAGGCTCTAGGCTCTGAACTCTCAGTGCAGAGCCAGACGTGGGGCTCAAACTCACAAACTATGACATCATGACCTGAGCTGAAGTCAAACACTTAATTGAGGAAGCCACCCAGGTGCCCTGAAAATCTCTTATTCTTATTTGGGCAATTTATATTCTGTAATGGTTTAGAATAAAATTGAGAACGTCTATAAGTTTGCAGTCATCTAAATTAAGGAGTGCTTTCATATTTGCTGAAAAAATTACTTAAAAAAAGGAAAATGATAGTATCTTTGAAAAATAGATATACACACACTTGTGTATACACACATACTTTTCCACTTAAAGTGTGTGTATGTATATATACATATCATTCTAATCATATCTAATTCTAATATATATACACACACAGTTTAAGTGAAAAAAAGAAAGTAGAATTGAAAATACTCTCCCATTTCTTGTACTTGCCACACCTTAGTGCCCATAGAATGGGCATTTTCTTGTTTAAAAATAGGATAGTATACAGAGAAAGTTAAAGAAATTTCAAATTTATCAACCATGATGCAACTCTGAAGAATATCACTGCCTATTTCATTAAATCATTAAAAATAATAAAATTTGGAAAGAACAAATAAAAATAGTACTAATATATTATGAAAACTATGTTAAGAAATATATTAAAATATGGAATAGATATTTTAAGGAGGTATCAAAATGAATTTTCTAATGTCCAATACTCTATATAGAGAAATCAATAATGTTGCTTTAATGTAAGTGTGTATGTGTTGGTTTGTATGTACATTGCTTTGATATAGAATTTTACAGTTAAAATTATTTTTGAACAGTATTCTATAGGTCCCCTCATATAATTTTTTTTCAATTAACAAAGAAGTATTTCAGAAATAATGTATTTGAATTATTTGGGGCACCTCTTTACACTCTTAAAAGGTTTTTAATTTGATATTAAATTGTCTCGCTTTTCTTACCCAGTAGAGCTGCTCATATAAGGGTGGTTTTATCCCAGGGGCTGAGCAAACCATCATTCCTGGGAACAGCACTGTGGAAAACATTTTTATGAGCAGTCACATAGGTCACATACGATCTTACATTTGGCTTATCTTTCAAAAGTAACTCTCTCATTCTACTCCTGAAACTGGTATTACACTATGTGTTAAATAGCTAGTCTTTAAATAAAAACTTGAAATGTTAAAAAAGTAAAAATAAGAATGCATAAATAAAATACATAAATAAATTTTAAAAAATGAAAAACAAGTCTCCCCCTCCCCCACCCCTTTGTGAAGTCACTAATGATTGTTCCAGCAAAGGAGGGCAGTCTCCCTAAACAGAGGGATGAGCTGTCCCTGCTGGCTGGGGAGGCTCACTGCAGATGGTCTGTTAAATGTGCCTTGAATTTTTCGGCTATTTTTGGACACACACATTCCATTTCTCCCTCTTTTCTGATTCAATGGCTGAAACTCAAAGCTATGCATTCAGCTGATATTGAAATTTGACATTCTACATGATAACAGCATTTGCTTTCAGCCCATCTGAACTTTACAGCTGCAGGAGAATCAACATCATATGAGCAAATCCAGAAAGTTCCTGTTTCCAAACCAGAAGGTGAGCACAACTCCAAGTTCACTTGTAATATTAGCACAAACATCCCTTCCCTCAGCCCCCACCAAGGGTACTTGAGTTTCTCATTCATTTTCCTTATCTTGGTTTCCTAAAAAACAGATCTGGAAGCCAATCTTACATGCCAAAGTGTTATTGAAGAGTACAATCCCAAGACAGCAGTGAGGCAAACAAAGTAAGGAGAGAAAATACGGCTAGGGGTGTTACTATAAAAGACTTATAGAAAGCATAAATACTTGCTCTGGCTGGGATGAGGCTTAATAGAGGCATCTGAACTACTGCATTTCAGAACAATCTATCTGAAGGAAATAAAGAATTTATCCTCTGGCTAATCCAGCCTGCTGCGGAGTGTTATTGCCCCACCCTGAGTCTGTGTCTGTCACATTCTCTGGCCTCTCCAGAGTCACTGGGATTCCAGAACAGCAGGCACATAAGCACACAAGCTCTTTGCCAGTCAATGCCATCTGCAGGGATGTGTGGAGCATAGCCATGGTGACTGTAGAAATAATAACCTAGTTCGACCATCAGAGATACGATGCAAGCCTTTGCAGAGGCTGCCTTATGCAGAAATCAAGGCAAAGAAGCAGATGTGTGATGCAAAAACTGACTTTGATATACTTTTCATAGGTTTTGATAACAACGGCAACTTAATCTCTCAAAGGCTTGTTCCTATTGGGTACTGCATTTCAAGTGCCTATAGGTGATAATTTGGTAAAGAGTATTACCATTGTACTCTCTCAATTGCCACAGTCCTGGTTCTAAAAGTTAGATGGATTTTTTTTTAACCAAGCAAGCCAGGTAACTATCCCAGACTTCCTTCAAATCCCTCAAGTCGTTGTTGCCTGCTGTCACTCTGATAAAAAGAAAAAATTAAGTTGAGAAATTTAATAGAATGCTCAGAGATAAACTCACTCATACAGGGTCAACTGATCTCAGTGAGGGTACAAATAATACAAATGGGGGAAATATAAATATTTTCAACAAATGGCACTGACAAAATCATATATCCGTATGCAAAGGAATGAAATCAAACTCCTAGTTTACACTATACACAAAAATCAACTCAAAATGAATTAATGACTTAAACATACAATTTGAAACACTAAAACTCCATGAAGCAAAAATAAGATAAAAAGTTTTGGACATTGGTCTTGCAGTGATTTGTTTGATTTGACATCAGAAACACAGGCAACAAAACCAAAAATAAAGTGGGACTACATCAAACTATAAAGCTTCTGCCAGCAAAGGAAATAATTAACAGAGTGAAAAGGGAACCTACAGAATGGAAGAAAGTATTTGTGAATTAGCTATATTACATGGGGTTAATATCTAGAATATATAAGGCATTCCTTCAACTCAATAGCAAAATTAAATAAATAAATACCTCACAAAATTAAAAAAAAAAACACCCAAAACCAAATAAACCAATTACAAAATGCACTTCTCCAAACAAAACTACAAATGGCCTTGACATCACTGATCCTCAGGAAAATGCAAATCAAAACCACAATAAGATATTACCTGGCACCTTTTAGGATGTTTTTTAACAGAAAGACAAAGGATATGTTTTGGCAAGGATGAGAGGAAGGCAGAATAGTTCAGCGGCTATGGAAAAGAGAATGAAGAATATTTGAAAATTAAAAGTAGAACCACCCTCTAGTACCAGCAATTTTATTTCTATGTATATATCCAAAAGAACTGAAATCAGGATCTCAAAATTATCTGGGCTCCCATTCACTGCAGTATTATTCACAATAGCCAAGACATGGAAACAATGTAAATGTCTACTGAGAAGGAAACGGATGATGAAAATGTGGTGAATACATCTAATGGAATATTATTCAGCCTTGAGCAAAGAAAGGAATCCTGCCATTTGTAAAACGTGACTGAACCTAGAAGACATTGTGCTAAGTGAAATAAGACAGTCACGGAAAGACAAATACTGCTTCATTCCACTTACATGCAGCCACGGAAAGACAAATACTGCTTCATTCCACTTACATGAAGTGTTAGAATATTCAAATTCACAGAAGCAGAGAATAGAAGGGTGGTTGCCAAGGCAGGGGGAAATGGGAAATTGTTGCTCAGTGGGTTTAAAGTTTCAGGTATACAAGATGAGTAAATTCTGGATATGTACTCTGCAACATAGTATCTATAGTTAATAATTCTGCACTTTAAATATGTTAATGAGGGCTTCCTGGGTGGCTCAGTTGGTTAAGCTTCCAACTCATGATCTCCCAATTCGTGAGTTCGAGCTCCACATTGGCCTCTGTGCTGACAGCCCTGAGCCTGGAGCCAGCTTCAGATTCTATGTCTCCCTCTCTTTCTGCCTCTCCCCTACTCACACTCTGTTTCTTTCTTCCTCAAAAATAAATACATTAAAATTTTTTAAAATTCTAAAATATGTTAAGAGAATAGATTTCATATTTTTACCACCAAATACCTCAAGAAACACAGAAGAACACTTGAAAATGTTTGGAGGTGACGGATATGTTTAGTACCTTGATCGTGGTAATAATATCATGAGTGTATGCATATGTCCAAAGGCATCAAAATGTAATGTGTTCTGAGGTGCTTGGGTGGATCAACAGGTTAAGCATCAGACTTTGGCTCAGGTCATGATCTCACAGTTTGTGAGTTTGAGCCTTGTGTGGGGCTCTGTGCTGACAGTTCAGAGCCTGGAGCCTGCCTCAAATTCTGTGTGTCTTCTTTTCTTTCTGTCCCTCCCCTGCTTTCACTCTGTCTCTTTCTCTCAAAAATAAATAAACATTAAAAAATTAAAATAAATTGTGTTTGATTTTTCTATACATATATTACAATAAAGTTAAAAAATAATCTTTAATGATAGACGATTTTTAAGTAAAACTCCCAGTTAGAAAACATCTAATTTTAAAGACTCAGATAATCTTGAGAGAATACTATCTTAATTTTTTTGTAAGTAGAGATCACTAATAATAATGATAGAAAACTTACAAAATAGAAATTTCAGATTCAGACTTTGTTGAAAAAGCTTATTATAATTTCTATTTATTTATTTTAAATAAGTACATACTAGAATACAAAGAAAACATACGGTCAAATGAAAGGATAGCATTAAGTGTATGTATTATGTTGTCTAATTCAAACACTATGAAGCTAGTACTTTTGAGCTCTATTTAAAATGAGCCACAGGATTTGAAAGTAAATGACAATCCTTCCTTATTAATCTTCTTTTCATGGCAGTTTTTGTACTTTGTATTTACTGTCTATTCATTTTCTTTGATGAGAAATGCAAACTACAGCAATGTGTCTAATGTGTTGACTAAAAATAACCCTCAACTGCATTTTAGACAGCTCCAAAGGCTAGACTGTATTATCTTTTGAAACATCAGAACAAAGACCTTTTCAGTTCACAAAGAATAGATGAAAAATTGCTCTAATTAGTTTATTTTAATCTGTAGAGGGGAGTATAAGTTGTCTACACATTATAAATGGCTAATTTTTAGTGATTAGTTTTTATTTCTCGGAATTGTACCCAACCACCTGGCTTGCTCCTGGTCAGATTTACTCTTTTCATCTTTTTCTTCAATTAGCTCATGCCAAAAAAATTTTTTTTGTGATTTAACTGTAAATGACAGTGAGATCATAACATGTCATAAAACCTGATTTCTCTTACTTATCTTAGGAGAACAACTTTCCCTCCAGTCACTCTTTACAGAATCTTATATTTTTCCCAGTTACTCACCTCCCACATACAAATGTTCACTATTTTCATTTTATTTAATCTGTTAAGTAGCTCTTACCTTTGGCATCTTTTCATTTGCAACTCTGCCCCCTTAAGTCAGTCCTTTGTTGCCTTTTTTTGCGGATTGCAGCAATGCATTTTAACTGGTCTCAAGGCTTCCTTCTGGCTCTTGGCTTGCATTGCTACCACTAAAATAATTTTTAAAAAATGTAAATCTTAACACCCACCTCTTAGCAAAAGCCAGACAATTACTTACAAGATATTTTATTTTACTTAAAATAAAATAGTGTTACATCTGGAAGATTTTCAATTCTTGCTTTCAATTTATTAAAGCCTTTGTTTTTAATACAAGATAGAAAAAATAAAGTAAAAAATAAGAAAATAAAAGTGGAGTTGAAATACACTCCAGGGAAAGCAAATAGCAAACTTATTAAGTTTACTCATAATATAGATGATTTCTAATTTTTAATTACCAAAACACTTTTCTCAGTTTTCAAGAGGTCCAGTCATACATCAGAAGTTTATGGAGTATTTATTATTTGTCGGATGACATGTCAGCCTTGACTGTATGCTTGCAAGTAAGATTTGGTCCCTGCCTACAAGATGCTTGAAATCTAGTGGGCAAAATAAACAAAGACTGCTACAAATTATGATGGAGAATAATGAGTTCATTTAAGAGTTTCATGGTCTCACCTGAGGAAGGATTTTTATTTCCAACTGGAGTTGTGGTTGGATGAGGATCTGTTAGAGGAAAGACTCCAAGAAGCCAGAATGACGCGAGTGTCAGTCAGCCTTTTCCTAATAAATGATTAGCAGTGTCGAGATGCGGATGCAAAAGTATGGCATACGGATATGAGTTAATTTCTGGGAACTCAAGATAAATACCAATAGGGCCATGCATTACATTTATATATTATTATAATGATATTTTATCGCTATTGTTGTAATGATATTTTCACACAATTAAAGGCAGTAGAACTGGGGTGCCTCGGTGGCTCAGTTCATTGTGCATCTGACTTTGGCTCAGGTCATGAGCCAGTTTATGAGTTAGAGTCCACCATCCGGCTCGCTACTGTCAGCACAGAGCCTGCTTCAGGTCCTCTGTCCTTCTCTTTCTCTGTTCTTCCCCCACTTGTGTGCACTCTCTCTCTCTCAAAAATAAACATTAAAAATTTTTTTAAATATATTTTTTTATTTATTTCTAGGAGAGAGAGAGAGAGAGAGAGAGAGACAGCGTGAGCAGGGGAGGGTCAGAGAGAGAGGGAGTCACAGACTGAAACAGGCTCCAGGCTGTGAGCTGGCAGTCAGCACAGAGACCGACGCGGGGCTCGAACCCACGAACCGCGAGATCATGACCTAAGCGAAAGTCGGACGCTTAACCGACTAAGCCACACAGGCGCCCCTAGAAAATAAACATTTAAAAAAAGTAAAGGCAGGAGAACTTACCATATTACTCTATTGTAGAAGAGAGTGTATAGGATGGAATCAGAAATGAGAAGTAGTAGTAAAAAATAATCAAACTGTTGATTGAAGGATACTACAATTCTGTGTGACTAATTTTGGCTAAAGATTATGAAACACATTTTTTTAGATTTCCCTCCATGAACAATAAAGTTAATTCTCTTAAGTTATTTTGTGCAAGTGTTGACGATTACCTGTGAAATGAATTAATATGTTTGGAATATAACTAGGAAAAAGCACTAAAATATGTAACATGCTTCTTAACATCATACTCATTTTTTAATATAGAAGATAGGCTTACTTCTTGCCTACAAAAGCTTTACGGTTTATTCAAATTATAATTTGTGTTACTCATTCATGTTTAATTATAGGTCTAGAGAAATGATATTTTCATGGAACTCTTTGACGCCACAAAATTGTTTGGGAAATTAATTAAAACAGGCAATGGAAATAGCACCTGTGTTCTTTTTCCTTAATGGCCTACTAGCTGACTGGTGAAGAAGTCCAGGAAGAATTATGTTAGTACGCATCAAGTCACAAACTAATACATTTAATATCCTTTACTGCCTCTCTTCTGTTTCAGTCCCAGTATTTCCTCAATTGTGCCAGTGTTAAAATGGGCTTATATCAAACCAACAAGACAAGACAAAATCAACTTCTACTGATGAGAAAAAAATTTTTTTTTAAGTTCATTTATTTATTTTGAGAGAAAGAAAATATGAGTGGGTCAGGGACAGAGAGAGAGAGAGAAAGAGAGAGAGAGAGAGGGAATCCCAAGCATTCTCCGCAATGTCAGTGCAGAGCCTGAAGCGGGGCTAAAACTCATGAGCTGTGACATCATTACCTGAAGTCAAACGCTTAACCAACTAAGCCACCCAGGTGTCCCTGATGAAAAAAACTTCAACTAAAGACGTTTATCTTATAGAAGGAAGTAAAAAATAAATATAAAAAGAATATCTTATTTGAACATTACATCTTATCTTTATTCTATATTCAATCTGCTAAGAAGAAGAGTCTGAATTATTCTGTTCAAAATAATTTTGATACTAATGTTCCAGTATCATTATACACAAATAAAAAACTGGCTCTTGGTATTGATAAATGCAGGAATGTATTTACTTAATTTTTTAAATAGTGTTTCATAAGCAACTAATTATCCACAGAAAAATAGAGTTTAGTATAATCAACAAATCTTCATACCTTTTTGAAAATGCATATGTATTTAGTTGTTACATACTGTTACATAACTAGATAACCACATGATAAAGAAGCACTTTTTTCAGAAATCTCAAAAAGTCGTTGAATAATAAAAGAAATTTGGCACACTTATATATTAATACTTTGACATCCAGATTTCAAAACTGCTATGTTTATAATAGATTTTGTATATCCTTGAATAATGTTTTGATCCATTTCTGCTTTGAGGCAAAAAGCTCAAATACCCTAGACTTGATAGGCTCCAGAAAGTAGTCTTATATTATGACTATTTTTAAAAAAATGTACTTGGAGAAAATTAACACTAAGCTGTGTGTATTTTATTAAACAATTACATTATTTACTTAAAACAATGTTTAGGATAAATCTATAATTAGGCTTAAATGACATACTTTTCAGAGTATAGTGTGATGAAAATAGCATTAAAGAAAAAGAAGTTCACATATTGATTAAGCTATCAGCTGGTCCAAAGTAGCAGATAAGCATCTATTTCTCTTTTACTCTGTTGTTATTAGAATTCCTAATATATTTAATCTTTGCTGTTTTCTTGGTCTGTTTTGGTTTTGGGTTTTTTTTTTATGTTTTAGCTTGTGGGTTATTGTTTTAATTTCAATGTACTGAATATTTGGTCACTATTCTTATAGTTACTAATTCAAATTTTAAATTTTTAAATAAAATAACTTTGGGTACACTGAAGTACTGTTGACATAAAGGAAACAATAGTAGAAAGTAAGAGAGACAGAAAAAATATGAGTTGTCATAGTCTAGAACATTTCTACCAGAAAATAAATAATTTATGTGTCAAAACCAGCACTCCTACTTGTATAATAAATGATTATATCTAGTATGCATACATTTATTTTCTGATTTCATTTAAAGCAGTGATATCTAGGTGATCAACAGTACCTGAGTAAGATCACAGTTCTATAAAAAGATTGATTAAGCATATTAAAGGCAATTAAGCATATTGAAGGCAATATTCTCAAAATATACTTAGACTTTTAATAATACATTTTTCTGCTCTTATTTTTATTTATTTTCAGAGAGAGAGAGAGAGAGAGAGCATGTACACACACAGGAACAAGGAAGAGGATCAGAAGGAGCAAGGGAAGTAGGCTCCAGGCCCAGCGCAGAGCCTGATGTGGGGGTCCATCTCACAACCCTCAGATCATGACCTGACCTGAAATCAAGAGATGGATGCTTAACCAACTAAGCCACCCAGGTGGCCCTAAATAATACATGTTTTAAAAGCGGTGGTAGAAATGTACACTATGGAGTTTGGTCAAAAAAAAGTCTATGGTCAATTTTATGAGTTAACTGTTGTAATAAAAAATGTATAATAATAACAATAATCACAGAATCTCAGTGGAATACAAACATTTACTCAGTCATAAGTCTGCAGAATATTCAGGGGCAGACTGATATAGAATACTCTTCTGAGTATGTGTCTGTTTCAGGTGCCTCCCATCTTTTCCTTGGGACACCAGGTTAACCTAGGCCTAGTTTATTTATTTATTTTTGCTGTTGTTGTTATGACAAAGGAACAAAAATGCAAATGTAATATGGCTGCTAAAAATCCCATCGGCCAGGTCGCCTGGATGGCTCAGTCAGTTAAGCATCTGTCTCTTGATTTCAGCTCAGGGAGTATTCTCATGGGTTTGTGAGTTCGAGCCCTACATCAGGGGCTTAGGATCCTCTCTGTCTCCCTCTCTCTCTTCCCCTCCCCAACTCACATGCAGGCTCTTGCCCACTCTTTCTATCTCAAAACAAATAAATAAACTTAAAAACTAATCCTATTGGCCAAAATAAATCAAATAACTAATCCCACTAGAAAGAGAAAGAACACCTCACTCAATCTGATAGCAAAGCAAGTTATTTGGTCTAGCCTCAAAACAAAAGAGATGAGACATACACTCCTCCGATGGAAGTAAAGAAGAATGGTGAGTATTTCTGGAAATAGAATCTCATTTACCACAATTACTATTTTAGTAAACTGCATGTTATCGTCTATAATTGGCTGTAGCATAATAGGTAATTTTGTAGTTTGTACACATGCTTATTAAAATTATTTTCTGAGAAATTATCTGTGATCTAAGATCTCACAAAGTTTTTATTTAAATAAAAAAGATTGTAGGGGCTACTGGGTGACTCAATCGGTTAAGCGTCTGACTTCAGCTCAGGTCATGATCTCACGGTTTGTGGGTTTGATCCCTGCGTCGGGCTCTGTGCTGGCAGCTCAGAGCCTGGAGCCTGTCTTCAGATTCTGTCTCCCTCTCTCTCTGACCCTCCCCTGCTCATGCTGTCTCTATCTCTCTCTCTCAAAAATAAATAAAACGTAAAAAATATAAAAGTGTTTCCTAAATAAATAAATAAATAAATAAATAAAAGATTGTAAAATAAATACTTGTTCAGCAGGATCTAGGTAGGGAAGCTTTAATTTTTTTTTTATTCAGTTAGAGAAACTGATACTGAAAACATGAGTTTTTTAGCTACTTCTATTTCTAAATGGATATATCAAGTCAAGGATGAATTGGCAAAATACCATTTTAAGTTAGTAATTGATGTGTTTCTTATTTTGCTTTCCTGTGTAACAAAGATTCTTGGGTGATTCTAATCCAGGAGAAGAGGGGGATTTCTTGGCTAGTCATGCAATATTGCTTTATCTATGGCCTGCACTACAGGCACGACAGGAACATATATGCGTTATATTAGAAAATCCTTTGCATGATTCATAACATCAATGAAAAGATAAAGAATTCTGACTCTTGATTCCCTACATTCATAAGGTAAAATACTTAATATTGCCCTATCTGTAATTATTTTGTATGTAAATCATAGGTGAAGTCCACCCAAAAGGAGAGTTTTTACCAAGTTTTGCATCAGGAATTTGCCTAAAGATGATTATCTTCTTTTCTACCTTCTTAAAAGTGAGATAGGGACAGACAATGGGGAAAATGTACCTCTCTTTTGTATTACACCCAAGTAAATTGTTTATCTAGAAAGAATTTCTTTGCATCAGTGGACATAAAACATAATAGCACAAGTGAGGAACCAATGACTACACTGTCGAGGGACAGAAACAGAAGCCACACCCCGCAACCTTCAATTCATAGACATGGGACACTTGGAAGATCATTTCAGCTTTAGAGGTTCTTGGAAATTCAACTGAGCCTTCCTTTGGGACTGTATCACAGCTCAACTTTTTTTCTGCACAATTTCATTCCCGTCTCTTCCTTAACTGATGCTGATCCCAAGCACAATTCCTAATGAACCTCTTATACACTGACCTCCACGTCAGAGTCTGCTTCTCAGAATATCCCAAGGACTGATGGCAGCTGAAATTAATAAATATTCATGAGCCAGTTCACCAAAGGGATTGTAGGCTTCTCAAAGAATTGTATCATAAATGCGGGTGATAGAAATGTTTTAAGTAGGGAAGTAAAATGATCAGATTTCACTGTAAGAAACTATTCTAGGGGTGCCTGGGTGGCTCAGTCAGTTGGGTGGCCGACTTCAGCTCAGGTCATGATCTCACTGTGGTCCGTGGGTTCGAGCTCTGCTTTAGGCACTGTGCTGACAGCCAGCTCAGATCCTGGAGCCTGTTTCAGATTCTGTGTCTCCCTCTCCTCTCTTTCTGACTCTCCCCTGCTCTCACTCTCTCTCTCTCTCTCTCTCTCTCAGAAATAAATAAAACAAACAAAAAAAAGAGAAACTATTTTAGTAATATTCTATAAAATCGATTTGAAATGACACTGTATCAACAGGTAAGAATATAATGTCATTTTAGTCATCCAGACAAGAAATAATAGTAGCAATAGCTGATGGGTAACACATATATATGAAATTATTCTAAGTACTTTAAAGATAATATGCTATTGATATACACAAAAATGCTATGTGGTAGGTAATATGTATTATTCCACAGTATAAATGAGAAAATTGAATCTAAATGGTTAAGTAAATTCTCCAAGGTCATGTGACTAGTAAGTGGTAGAGACAAAACTTATACCAGTGGTACAGCTTAAGAGTGTTTTCTCTTCCCCACTATAGTCTTGATATACACCTAGTGATATCCTGACAGTAGAGACAACAAAAGAGCTATATGAGCAGGATAATATAATAATAAGTCAGTAGGAATTTGTAATGTGATTGTCATATTTGGACATCTGAGTTTGATACACTTATGAGTCCAAGCAGAATTCTTTTCTAGCTGGCTGAAAGCAGTCTTTAAGATATATGAGAAGGCACTAAAGAGCTAGAAAGCCATCAGTATATTAGTGATAGCCAGAGCCAGGACTAGTGGCAATATGGTCTATGAAGACCCTGTTGAAAGAGAGATAATATGGTCAAGAAGAGAATCCAGAGACACCTGGGTGGCTTAGTCAGTTGGGCCTCCAACTTCAGCTCAGGTTATGATATCACAGTCTGTGGGTTTGAGCCCCGCATCAGGCTCTCTGCTGACAGCTCAGAGCCTGGAGCCTGATTCTAATTCAGTGTCTCCTTCTCTCTCTGCCCCTCGCCCACTTGTGCTCTGTCTCTCTCCGTCTCTCAAAAATTTTTTTTAAAGTTAAAAAAAAAAAAAGAATAGAACCCAATGGAATGTATACACTTAAAGATTCCTTCCACCAAAAATAAAAATACAGATATAAACAAATAAAAATATCTATAGATTATAGTAGCTTCAGAAAGAGCTAAGATAGATGCATGTCTTTAAATACTTAATGGTAATCAAAAAAATTTTTTTAATGTTTTATTTATTTCTAGGAGAGAGAGAGACAGCGTGAGCAGGGGAGGGTCAGAGAGAGAGGGAGTGACAGACTGAAACAGGCTCCAGGCTCTGAGCTGGCAGTCAGCACAGAGCCCGACGCGGGGCCGGAACCCACGAACCGCCAAGATCATGACCTAATCGAAAGTCGGATGCTTAACCGACTAAGCCACCCAGGCGCCCCGGTAATCAAATTTAAGTTATTCGAATTCTCCACCTTTTATCTTGGAGCATCAAAGTTTATCAAACAACAGTAGAAAATCTATGAATATTTATTTCAATTAATGGCTTCTAAAAACCTCCCAAGTTTCAGGAAAATTTTCTAGACAGTTTGTGAAATTCCAAATGTCTTCAATTCCATGGTCTGGTAACTTTTAAAGATGCCGATATATTTGGATAAGTGAAAATAATAAAATGATTAACTATGTGATTTAGATATCAGATGAAATATCTGCCCTTTTTTTCACTAACTCAAATATGTTTTAAAAGAATTATAAACTTAAAATAATCTTGAAGTAAAAGCACTAAAGAATTGGTTTTATTATAGAAAATTATAAAAATTATTTTAACTAATAATGAGTTTTATTTAAAAAATGACTTTAGGTTCTTACTAGTACTAACATAGAATTATATAAATGAAATCTTTTCCCCATAAATTTTTTCTTAAAAAAGAACTTTTTGGGGCGTGTGGGTGGCTCAGTCGGTTAAGCGTCCAACTTCAGCTGAGGTCATGATCTCACCGTTCCTGGGTTGGAGCCCTGCATCAGGCTCTGTGCTGACAGCTAGCTCAGAGTCTGGAGCCTACTTCAGATTCTGTATCTCCCTCTCTCTCTGACCCTCCCCTGCTCTCTCTCACTCTCTCTCTCTCTCTCTCTCTCTGAAATAAATTTTTTAAAAAAACATTAAAAAAATTTTTAAACAATTTTAAAAAAATGAATTTTGCTATTAGTGTTTCTTCCCAAATGTTTGTGAGTCTATAAGATAATGTGACTCTGTACCTAGGTGCGTCAAAGAAAAGTGTCTCCATCTTTTTTCCTCTGCACTGTTCCTGAAAAGAGATCAACACCTCATAAAAGTATTTCAGGAACTGAAATTCAAATTTTCTCTAAGTTCCATTTACTTTTGATGTGCCATTAAAATAATGATGACTTTTTTCCTCCTTGCCACTTTAAGAGCCATTGTTATTAATATAAATGATGAATATTGCACAAACATAATTGAATTATCCCAGTTTATCACTTCTGTTTGTCATAAAAATTGCTTTCCATATATATTTCAGCTTATAAAATGCTAGGTCAATTTTTCAAAAAATTCTCTATAGTATTTATCTGAGAAAAAATACCCAGTGATCTAGGTTGATAACAAATTAATCTATAACTATGCCCTGGTATACTGGTTATCACTTTGATTTCTGTGGAAGAAATAGGTTTAAAAGGACATAGATTTTACATATTGGATACATGATTTAAAAACACTAGTACTTTGTACAGAGGTAATGATGTGTCTTGAAACCAAATATTTTCGAGTTGTGTGAAATACACTGTTAAATAAACCATACTTGCCCTTTCATCATTTT
Source organism: Hyaena hyaena (assembly GCF_003009895.1). Lineage (NCBI taxonomy): Eukaryota > Metazoa > Chordata > Mammalia > Carnivora > Hyaenidae > Hyaena > Hyaena hyaena. Next base: position 123,740 of record NW_024082492.1, read on the forward strand.
TAAAGTATTTTAAGAAGTACATAAATAGCAAACGTCCTTATTGTAAAAACTTTGGCATCTCCATGCAAAAACGAGAAAGCTTTCATCTTAGTTTCATGTCCTCAGGGAACTTGAAGTGTGAGTGATGACAAATATGACAGATAATCCAAATAACTTTTTTAGTTAAAAAATGATAAATATACTAACATGTTGCTTGTAAGAACTGGAAAATTTTTAAATGTTCAGGTTTGTTTCCACTTAAACTACATAAAAGTAACTATTTAGTTCTAGACATTCAAAACCATTGATACCTGGCTTATGAATGTGGAATATCTGGGTACAGGTTGCCATTTTTTTTTTTTTTTTTTTTTTTTTTTTTTTTTAAATGTTTTATTTATTTTTAGGAGAGAGAGAGAGACAGCGTGAGCAGGGGAGGGTCAGAGAGAGAGAGGGAGTCACAGACTGAAACAGGCTCCAGGCTCTGAACTGGCAGTCAGCACAGAGCCCGACGCGGGGCTCGAACCCACGAACCGTGAGATCATGACCCAAGCGAAAGTCAGAGGCTTAACCGACTAAGCCACCCAGGCGCCCCACAGGTTGCCATTTTTAAGCCATTACCTTCTTCTTTCTTCTCGAGACATTTTTCACCCGAGAAATGTAGTTCATCCTAGACTCTTTTCCATTTATTCCACAGTTTTGTCTAGATGACAACTGTTTTATGTAATGACATTATGCTTTATAATTTATTTTATTTTATATATATGTATTGCATTTAATAACTAATTGAAGATAGTGTCATTTTAGTAATATGCTATATTAAGATGTTCATGCTTTCCAAGAGATATTTCTGAGATGACATCATAGAAGTCAAATCTGCCTCACCATGTCTATCATAATTATCATCAAACATTAACTAAAAATGATGATTGCACTCATTCCAAAGATATGTTTTATTATAGCATGAAACATAAGTAGATTATAAATTGGGTTTGTGCTTCAGTGAAGATTGAGTAAAAATATTTTTCCCTGTATCTCCTAGTAAGACCAACTAAAAATCCTGGATGTTATATGGAAAATGAATATAAAAGACTGAAAGATAGAACATATAAATAGAACAACTAGAAATGTCAGGACCCAGGGAATGACACAGAAATGACATTTCTAGGTTTTCCTTTTAGCAACTATATCCCATAGTTGGTGCTGGAGAGACTGGTAACCCAGCAGGGCTGAGGAGAGCAGCAAGCAGCAGCAGCAGCAGCAGCAGCAGCAGCAGCAGCAGCAGGAGGAGGAGGAGAAGGAGGAGGAGGAGGAGGAGAAGAAGAAGAAGAAGAAGAAGAAGAAGAAGAAGAAGAAGAAGGAAAAAAGCCCCAACAAACTATTATTTCTTTCTAGCTAAAGGACCAAGAAAGGGTTCACCTAGGAAGCCATAAGACTTTTATACAATAGTCACTCTATGTTGCAACAAGAGTAATGCATGTGTGATGCGGGGGGAAGGGCAGGAACAGCCCCCATTTCCAGTGCACTAGCAAATGCCTGGCAGGGACTCTAATCTTCTCTCCTCAGGCTGAAATAACGCACCCCCAACTACCTTGCTGGGTAGTGACAGAGAAGGTCACGAAGGAAGCCAAGACATTTATTTTTTTCAGGTAGTAATGAGCTGTCTAAGCTGGGCTGTGTCAGTGAAGACCAGGTAGGAAGCCGGGATTCCCATTCCCACTCTCACTAAGAGGTGAAGTATAGCTTCCCCACTGCCAGACACATATCAAATAGAGTCCAGATGAAATAGAATATTTAAATGAGAGCGAGAGTCTCATGATATAATACTCAAAATGTCCAGGTTTCATTAAAAAAGTCATTCATCATACCAAGAACCAGGAGGTTCTCAACTCAAATGAGAAGAGGCAACACAGATATGATACGAGACGTTGGAATCACCTGAAAATAGTTTAAAGCAGTAATCAAAACAATAACTCAAATAAAGAATAATTATAAACATGACAGAAACAAATATATATGAAAACATAGTCTCAGTAAAGAAACAGAAAATACAATAAAAGAACCAAAATATGTGAGGCAACGAGCTTAACAATTGAAAGGAAAAGACAGACACTCCCACAAATGTCGTTGGAGGAGTTATTACCTTTTTCTCAACAATTGAGGGGGTGAAACAAAAAGGAAGGATATAGAAGAACTTAACAGTAGTATCAATGAACAGGATATAATCAACACTTATCAAACACTTTACCTTCCAGAAAGCAGAGATAAGTACTTCTGGACATATACCAAGATAGGCTATATCTTGGGCAATAAATCTATTTTCAACCAGTTTAAAAGAATGGGAATCATCAAACACGTTTTCTGATAAGAATGGAATCAAATTAGAAAACAAAGCAGAAAGATCATAGGAAAAACTCCAAACACTTGGGAACTAAACAAGAGTTTGTCAACTAATCTACTAGGCAGAGGTAGATACCTTAAGGGAAATTAAAAAGATATTGAACACTGAGTAAAAATGAAAATACAACATGAAAAATGTGTGGGACGCAGCTAAAGCAGTACTCAGATGGAAATTGATAGCACTAAATGCTTACATTAGAAATTTCAGCTGTTTTCCTCAAGATGCTGTGCAGTTTGTCTACCCAGCATCCTGAAACCAAAGTCTTAATCATTAACTTTCCCACAAATTATCTTTGGTGTTTGACTTTTCCTCTCCCATGCTATTAAATATAGTTTGTTTCCTATATTTCCATTATTACTAACTTGCAAGTTTCTTATTTGGTTAATTGAAACTTTTAAGAACTCACCTGCTGCCTTTTCCAATATAAATTATTAATTGTGGATGGATGTTCAGCATAGTACAAAGGCAAGCCTGTAGTGAACAGGAATCTCTACAGATTAACCTAACGTAGGATGGCTAGCTCTCGTCCTGTGTTGAGAGCCTCCATTGATCCATGACACTGTGTTCCAGGTGGCTACACACTAAAGATACACCCAGCTGCGAGACTTACCCTGATCAATGTCCTTCCCATATAAAGTGCAGATGGCATGACACTTATTACCTTTATTAATTTATTAGGGCTGCCATACGGAAGAACTAGTTTTCCTTTTAACGGGAATCACTTGGGAATTGAAAGGACAACCCATTGCTCTGGGGACTACATCAAGTTACCCAAACTAGCTGAAGATGAAAGAAATCAGTGAATTGCTTGGACAGAAGCAGCGTGCGCTGGCATTTTTCCACAGCTCCGACTCTGAAAACCAGATGGAATGCAGTATGTCAGGTGAAGCAACATTGCAAGTATGCTCTCTACTAGGGAATTGTTTGCTGGAGTTTGCATCAAGTCAAAGTATTATAGACTGAGTTCATAAGACTACTCAGCTGACCTTTAAGAAAGCATTGGTTAAAATTATACACAATAAAACTGTGGTGAAATGACGATAGAGTAACATGTTAATGCATATGTACAGTTTTAATTCTACATATTTATCAGTGTTTTTTTTAATGTTACGTGTATGCTAATAGGAAACTTATACAATATGTGCAATTGCTTAGAAAGCAAATTAGGAATTCAATATTTCATATCTAGGAATAGGTAACTTTATTGTCGTGTCTTCCCTAAAACTTGTGTTTTTCAAGCTTGAGTTTAATATGTTATATAAGGAAGATGCTCCGTAAACATGTGTTGAATTAAATGATCTTCTAATAAATTTCACTTTAGGTGACAAATTTTCATTCCCATTTCATAGTTCACTAAAAAGCCTAGAGATCCCTTATAATGGACCTTAGAAGGTGTCATCTGACTACTCATAATGAATTAAACATTTACCTTGCATGTTAGTGTTCATGGTGAAAGTTCTTTTCACTGTTTTTAATTTATAATAAATTTGAGCATCAGAAAATCTAGGCTATTTTGTGAATAAGATATTAGGTCATGAAGATATATTTCCTTATTTGCTGATGAGCACTTATAGTTAGATACAAATATACATACTAAAAATCTTCATATTTAAAATTGCATTATCTAAGCTTCTGCACCACTGCTAAAAATAAAAACATGTCGTTTTGAAAATTTTTTCAAAGAAGATAAATCTATCAGGGCATCTGAAAATCAAACAAACCATATTTCATGGAATACTGCACATATGGAGATTAGACACCTTATGCATTAAATTTTAAATGAACTGACCTTATTGAATCCTTGACAGCAGGGAAAAGGAAAGTATCAACGAGAATGAAAATATATCAGTGCGCCAGATTTATCACATTAATATCAGGTAAATAAAATACAGTATCTGTAGGATGAACAAAGGAGAATATATACATTGACATAAAGTTGGTTCATATTCTTCTGGTTACTTACCATTTGACCTTTCTCCTCTCATACTTCACATCCTAAAACTATTGTCATACAGTTACTTAAGAGATGGTTCTTGAATTTCATTCTGTTAGACTTTATGCTAGGTACCGGGGATAGTATGATGAAGAAAAAAGACAATGATACTGTCCTAATGCCACTTGCTAGCAATTGAGACTGTCGACAGATACAAAATTACAGTTGGGTATAATCAGCGCGGTGACAGACAATACACAGGATGTTATGGGAATAAAAGAAAGACATTTCACCTCTGTCACATAGGGGACATTGTATTTAAGCTGAGGCTTGAAAGGTGCATAATCCCATGAAGAAAGGAAAAATGAGCATTCAAAGTGAAAGAAAAAATAAAAGCTTGAAGGTGAGACAGAGCCGTGGCTACTTCCAGAACTGGAAGGAGGTCTCTGTGACAGGGACCCTCCAGGGTGGGGATAAGGAGATCAGGCAGAAATAAGCAGCAGGCAGATAATGATAAAAGTCTATAGGTTGATGTTGACAACTCATTAAGTAAAAATCGTTAAATGGCCCCTTCTGCCAAGCATGTACAACAGGGGACCATACTGTTCCCATTTTTCAGTAAATACAAAGTTCCAGATATTGTATAAGTTCTAACAGAACTCTTCAAACGTATTCAGCAAGCCCTCTGACAAATATTAAGGGCAAAACGACTTTAAGAGTAAATGTGAAAAATAAATAATGAATTCAAAAGTCAGAGAACCAGAAATTTTTTTTTAAATGTTTTACTTATTTCCAGGAGAGAGAGAGAGAGACAGCGTGAGCAGGGGAGGGTCAGAGAGAGAGAGAGACACAGAATCTGAAGCAGGCTCCAGGCTCTGAGCTGGCAGTCAGCACAGAGCCCGATGCGGGGCTCGAACCCACAAACCGCGAGATCATGACCCAAGCGAAAGTCGGCCGCTTAACCGACTAAGCCACCCAGGCGCCCCGAGAACCAGAAATTTTAACATCTGCCTAGTCTGCAACTACTGGTTAGCTCTAGAACTGCTTATTCTGAAACTAAACTTGGCAGGGATTTGATTTTTCTTCAACCCCCCGTCTCTAACAATAAGAAGAAACTAAGGCATAAAGGCGTAAGGCATAAAGCCATCATGTCCAGAAAGTCTGATGGATGTCTTCTGTTTTTTTCCAGGGACGCTGGAAGAGACTCTCTATTGTTCTTCAGTAGTTCCCTCATGAATAAGCACAAAGTCAAAAGGGTGGTTGGTTTGAAGCTCACTTCATTGCATCCATTTTTGTCCGTCTCACAAGTTTTTCATATAAATGTATTGTGAAGATAGAATGCAATAACATTTTTTTATCTTTTGATTACCAATAATTAATCAGTCTCTACTAGTTGGTGATGTCAGTCAGGAAGTTACCCAGCAGTCCTGGCAAGAGGTGATGCATTAAGACAGTGACTAGGAGGATTGAGATAGACATATTTAATGTGCAAAACTAATGGCATATGGTGTCAAATAGATAAGAGAAAAAAGAAGAGCTCATGTTGAGATATTGGCCCTGGAAAATGGTGATGTCATTGCCTGAGTTAGGGAATATGAGGAAAAGATGAACAGATCATGCAGGAAAGTTAGTTAATTTGTTCAATTTAGTACAGTTTTTGAGGTATCTGTAGGACATACAGATGGAGATGCCCGGTGCACAGCAGGACAGCTGGCTATATAGGACTGCGATGGAGGGGAGAACGTTGGAAAACCAACTGTACATCTTCTCCCAGAGTTTGAAGGCATATTTAGGCAAAAAATGATAAAGCCAAGACTGCAAGAAGCACATTCAAGGAGGGTTCTATTTGTAATTACAGAAGAGCCAAAAATATGTTTAAATATAGACGGGAAGAAAACATTATATATATAATGTTTATTTATTTTGAAACAGAGACAGAGTGTGAGCAGGGGAGGGTCAGAGAGAGAGGGAGATAGAATCCAAAGCAGGATCCAGGCTCTGAGCTGTTAACATAGATCCTGACGCAGGGCTCGAACCCACAAACCAGGAGATCATGACCAGAGCTAAGGTCGGATGCTTAATTGACTGAGCCACCCAGGCGCCTTGGGAAAAAATAGTATAAAATGAACAATTACATATGTAGGAGAAGAAATTTAATAGCACAAGGTCCTTGAGAAGACAGAAGACAATTCAGTCCCAGGGACACATGTGGAACTTGGCTTTCAATAGGAGGACAGAATTTCTCTCATTGTTATAAGAATAAGGAGGAAATAACACATGGGCATGTGACAGATCCAGTCTTTGATCCAGCAGCAGGGAGATGAAGGCATTTTCAGGTGACAGCGCATATTTTTTTCTGTGAATAGGAGACAAGGCTGAAAGTATGTCAGTAGGATGGATATTTAAAAGAGGTTTACTTGGAAATATTGCTGCAGAGAAAGAATACCATGCAAATCAAGAGACAAACTTGTTAGACAATTCTGAGGGCCCAGAATTAGTGAGACCTGAGTTTCCATTAAGATCTTTTGTTAGTTTTTTGGGGCACCTGGATGGCTCAGTCAGTTAAGCATCCCACTCCTGATTTTGGCTCGGGTCATGACCTCAGGGTTCATGGGATGGAGCCCTGTGTTGGGCTCTGCACTGATAGTGTGGAGCCTGCTTGGGATTCTCTCACTTTCTCTCTCTCTGCCTCCCTCCTTCCCATTCTCTCTCTCCCTCTACCTTATTCTCTCTTTCTTTCTCCATCTCTCTCAAAATAAATATATAAACATTGATAAAAAGATACTTTGTTAGATTTTCTCCAGCAAAAGTCCATAGCTTTTATGTTTTTATAATAATAAAAGGAACATATAGAGTTAACAGATTTGGCTTCATTTCGGAATTTTTTAGGATTTTCCCTGTGAAGTACTATTATGAACTCTATCTTAAAGTAATGGCTAAGGATTCTGTATGAAGCTGACCTTTACATAATTCTGGAAAAATCGAGTTTTAAGGGAAATTTCTAAATCACATTTGTGATGGTTGGTTTTGTGTCATTACGGCACAACGCCCAGATATATGGTCAAACGTTATTCTGGATCTTTCTGTGAGGAATTTTTAATAAGACTAACACTTAAATTGGTGGACTTGGAGGAAAACAGATCGTTCTCCATTACGAGTGTGGGTCTATCCAATCAGATAAAGGCCTGAGCAGAAGGAAAAACAGACCTGCTCCAGCGAGGAGTTCTGCCAAAAGACAGCCTTCCCGCGAGAGCTGCAGGAATATCTCTTCCCTCGGCCTCCAGCCTACCAGCCTCCGCAATGTGTGAGCCAGTTCTTTAAAATAAATCACCTCTCTTACACATTCTCACACATCATATTGGTTCAGCTTCTCTAAAAAAACCTGCCTAATATAATGTATTTATAATTTGCTTCGTGTTTGCCCATCTCTTCAACACTTAGCTTATTTCATTTCAATGGTAATTGAGAAACTTGTTTCATCTTGCTAAATTTTCTGTGTAAGAACATAAATTTTTAATTTAGCAATACTTTATCAAATTATTAAAATAATATTAATTTTCTTCCGCTCCCATTAAGGTAAAGTTCTGCACTAACCACAGTGGTTAACGTTGTTTCAATGTTATTTTTACCCCAGAAAAAAATACTTCCAGTTTTCTCTTTGCTTTTGCTCTAAATTATTTTAAAGTGCTCAATTTCATATTGTTTAAAATTATATTTAATGAAATATTGCTCCCACTTTAAAAGACCAAACAGATCAACAGTTTTTATTTTGTAGTATTTTTAAAGAATTACTATGATACAGTACTATGTAAAGAGATCATGTGCAAAAAAAGATGAAAGGCAGAAACCAGTATCATAAAATTTGACCATTCAATGCATGTATAAACATAAGCGTATTTTGTCATATGTAAAGTGTCAATTATTTCCTGAAAGTAATTAATACATCCCCTAGAAACAACCAACAATATTGACACACAGACCAATATAATGTTGATAAGCAAAATAATGTATGATAATGAATTTTCTTTTTTTTTCCAAAAATTTTAACATTTATTTATTTTTGAGAGACAAAGCATGAGCAGGGGAGGGCAGAAAGAGGGGGAGACACAAAATTGGAAGCAGGCTCCAGGCTCTGAGCTGTCAGCACAGATCCTGACGTGGGGCTTGAACTCACAAACTGTGAGATCATGACCTGAGCCAAAGTCAGCTGCCTAAACAACTGAGCCACCCAGATGCCCCGAGAATGAATTTTCTATCTTGTCTATGTGGCATTGTTTTGAAAATTAACAATCTTACAGAAACATGAAAAATTTATTAGAAAAGTAATTTCTTCCATTGACATGAAATTTGTCACAGTTAATTTTTAAAAATATGTAATAGTAGGATGTCTGCTTTTCACGCTTCTTCATTTAACTTTGATAAATAGCATTTCATTTTAAATATATACTGTGATTCCACTATATGACTTATCACTTTTTTCAAATAATCTTTATAATTATGACATGTTAAAATACATGGCACTTTGGGTCTAATTGTTGTCTTCTAGTTAAAACTGTTGGCAAATCATTTGTCATTAATTCAACTTTCTTTCCATCAGATACATTCCCAAAAGTTACAGCTAGTTTTGAACAGCTTTTCAAATCTTATCATCATTTATTATTTAATAAGTTTCTAATTTTATTTATTTATTTTTTACTGTTTATTTTGTAGCAGAGAGAGACAGAGCGTGAGCAGGGGAGAGGTAGAGAGAGAGGGAGACACAGAATCTGAAGCAGGCTCCAGGCTCTGAGCTGTCAGCACAGAGCCCGATGTGGGGCTCAAACTCACAAACTGTGAGGTCATGACCTGAGCCAAAATCAGACACTTAACCACCTGAACCACCCAGGTGCCTCTAATTTTATTTAGTATCTATTTGTTACTTTATGATTCACGACAGTGAAGACAGAGATTTATAACAATAAAGAAAGAGGTTTATGACAGTCATAAAATTGTCTTTATTCCAAGTTGTCCCAGCTTCATCATGTTAACTTAAAGGTAAACTTAATTGTTATATATATTAATATATATAATATATTAATATATATATTTACAAAGGCGTGCCAAGAATATTGCCCTAGGTTTCCTCAAGAAGCCGATGAGATGATAATAATAATAATTTGTTAGCAACAGTTTTGCCACAAGTTGGATATTTACTTAATTTCCATGCATCAGAATCTGCAGCTTTACACAGGATACATTCTTTGCAGACGTTGTGATAACACTACCCTATTCTGGCTCAGTTTGTTTCTCCTCCTCTTCATCTTCTTCACCAGGACAATCTTAGTTTTCCTATTCTCTGAGGTCTAAAAGAAAGATGAGGGGCACCTGGGTGGCTCAGTTGGTTAACCATCTGACTCCTGATTTCGGCTCAGGTCATGATCGCACAGTTTGTAGGCTCAAGCCCACCCCCCCCCCAAATCCGGGCTTTGCTCTAGCAGCACAGAACCTGCTTGGAATTCTCTCTCTTCCCCCCTCTCTCTCTGCCCCTTCCTTGTTCTCTGTCTTTTAAAAATGAATAAATAAACTTAAAATAACTAACTGGCTAGCTTTCTTAAAAAAAGTAAAGGAAAGATGAAATTTTAAATTAAGAATTAGAGAAATGTGGTATGTATGGGAAAAACAATGCCTTTATATTCTCTTCACATAAAAGTTTAGAAAGCACAGTGTTCTGAGAATAATTGTGTAGTGATGTTCTGTTGAAACAGTGAAATTTACCTGGTGTCTTTGGCACGTACCTCAGTCATTTGCATCTAAGTGAAGACACACACACACACACACACACACACACATACACATGCACACACACTAAATAAGTAAATAAATAAATAAATAAAGTCACATAACTAGTTTTTTGTATAAACTAAATTACAGGTTCACAGAGAAAATGTCCGTAAACAACTCGGCTTTGCTTCACAGAGGGAATCAATTACATTCCATATATGTTAAAGAAATTGGTTATTATTATATCAGAGAGTAAAAATATAAATTATTATAATCCATTTAGAATAAATATTGAATGCTTTCATGTATGAAAGAAAACTTCTATTATTTTCTCTGAAGGAAATTAAAATGAACTGGGCGTTCCTTAGCTTTGAGTTACTTAAAAATGAGTTGGAATATTCTCATGCAAACCACAATTTAAAAATAGTGGCTAAAAATAATTATAAGCACAGTCTAAGGGATTGGGGGAAGATTATTAGTGTCCTCAGCATCCCACTCAAAAATGTTTTCGCAATTTATTTTACCTATTCCCTCATTTTGTAAATGGATTTAAATATGTCAATAGAGAGAATTAAAGTTTATATCACATTAATAGCACTGTTGTCGAGTCTTTGTATAAGAAGGTCAAAAGAGGCACTTTGATAAGGAAAATGAAAGTATTGAAAATGTTCTAAATAGGTTTGCTTATAAAAGAACAAACAGTAAATAAAAAGAGACAATAGCTGTGAAGGACATAGTTGGAACAATTTAAAGTATATTATTTGTTTGGGAGAAAAGAATGATCTTTTAGATTTTTTTAAAATCCATTTTGAGACTTGGACAAGAAAAAAGAAAAAAAACTATTTGCAAAACGGTTGAAAATTTCAGTAATACTATTTTTGGCATTCCAGAAATTCTTCCTACTTTCTACTCTACTGTAATTAATTCCCTTCTCTAATTAATCACTCCTGATAGCCTACGACATGCTAATTCTTATTTTTCATCTTAAAACAATTTTTAATTCTGTTTTTCTTACTCTGTACCCTTTGCTTAGTCTCCTTTGCAGCTAAACTTTCAATTATTTTTAAAAAATTTTTAATTTATTTTGAGCGATAAAAAGCGAGCAAGGGAGGGGCAGAGAAAAAGAGAGAGAATCCCAAACAGAATGACCACTGTCAGCATAGAGCCCAATGTGAGTCTTGAACTCAGAAATTGAGATCCTGACTTGAGCCCAAATCAGGAGGTGATTGCTTAACCCACTGAGTCCCCCAGGCACCAGCACAATTTTTTTTTTTTTTTTGAGTATTCAAAACACATTGTCACTTATCCCACTCTGTCTTTATCCTCCCCTGACTTGGCTGTTCACCCCCCAATCCACAGGAATCTCTCTTCACCTTCCCTGAACTAAATGAAATCATCACGTCTCAGGCTTGCACAAAAGTACACTCACCTGAACTCACTACATTTCCTTCACTTGGCATTTAGGACTCACACCTTCTCTCAGCTCTCCTGCTGCCTTACTAGTACTTCTAAGTGTTTTTGCTGGTTTCTCTCCATTCTCTACTTACATATATTTATATATTCTGCTTATATATTCATATATATATATATTCTGCTTATATAATATATATAAATATATTATATATATATATATTCATGATACTTAATAAGAATGGTAAAGCAGGCTTTATTCAAGAAGGATATCACAATAGGCACAGGGACCACTACAACAGAATCTTTCTTCAAGGAGAGATTGCCCGCAATTCCAAATACAACATGGGCAAGAAGGAATTTCTAGCCACAGAGCAGGGCAGGAGTCGTTGAATAGAAAATTACTAAGATGAAGCATCAGAGTCGACAAGCGATTTTAGCTAAACCAACAGAATTTTTAAAATTTTTTAAATGTTATTTATTTATTTCTGAGAGAGAGAGAGACAGACAGCATGAGCAGGGGAGGGTCAGAAGAGAGAGGGAGACACAGAATCCGAAACAGGCTCAGGCTTTGAGCTAGCTGTCATCACAAAGTCCCGTGCGGGGCTCGAACCCACGAACAGTGAGATCGTGACCTGAGACCGAAGTCGGATGTTTAACCGACTGAGCCACCCAAGGGCGCCATAAACCAACAGGATTTTTGCTGACAGCACACCAGGGGAATCAAATATCAGTAGCAGGTGGTGGGGAATGAGGAATCCAGTTAGATATCGGGGGTGATCAGATATCAAGGGATTCTAGCTAAACTGACCTGGCAGGATTCTTGCTAAAATTGAACAATGTGCAGATGAATTTAAAAGCTGAAAAGTCAGGGATTAATGAAAAAGTTCAGGGGAGACTGAGTAGAGTTTGGTAAAAGAAAGAATCTTTGTCATGCGTAATTTCTAAACATTTGACTAGTTAAGACTGAGGCTAGAGTTGGGTCGCCTGGGTGGCTCTGTTGGTTGAGGGTTCAACGTCCACTGAGGTCATGATCTCACAGCTTGTGGTTTTGAGCCCCAAGGTTGCATCGGAAGCTGATAGCTCAGAGACTGGAGCCTGCTTTGGATTCTGTCTCCCTCTCTCTCTCTGACCCTCCCTTGTCACACTCTGTTCTCTCTCTCTCTCAAAATAAATAAACATAATAACAAAATTAAAAAAAAAAAAGACTAGGACTAGAGTTGAGGACTAAGCTAGGATTAGTACTCACTCAGCCTTGGCTCTTTCTCTTTTTCTATGGCTACATGGGCTTGATGCCCTTCCCATGTCACAACTGTGCATGTCTCAAGTCCCTCTTCTGAACTCTAGCCCTATATCTGCCACCCTACTAATCTTCCTTTGATGTTTAGGCATTTCAAAGTACAGGAGAAAAACCAAACCTACCATCGTTTCCCTTCCCCCAAACCAAAAACCTATGATCTTGTCCCTTCCCCAAAACCAGCCTTAACATTCAGCAATTTCATTGCTGAGGGCAAATCTGACAGTCCTCCCTTACTTTTCTCACAGTCTCCAGAAATTACTTAGGCTCTTCTCCAGAACATATCCAAAACCTGACTAATTTTCACTCCCTTCATGTATTCATGTCTTACCGGAATGACTGCAATAGTCTTCAAAGAAGTCTTCCTGCCCTTTCTGTTCACCTCTTCCAGTCTATTCCCAACAACACAGTAAAATGAGTCTTTAAGAATGGAGATAAACAAGATAAAATTATTTGCAACCATCATGTCAAGATGAAAATCCCACAAAACAAAATGGTTACCTCACCCAGAACCTATGATTTTGAGAAGCATAGCTAAAAACCCCACCCATTACATGCCATAAATACTTCTTGGACTCAGATTGGAATTAAATAGAATTTTTAGTAAGATACGGAAAGCATTAGCATCATCCTACATTTTTTAAAAAATTAGATGCATTGTAGGATCTAAAACATTAGTGGTAATACACATGGAGATAAGCAATTAAACTGCTTCATTTCAAAATGTTTATTACTGTTATTATTTTAATTGATCACTGTAAAAACATTGACCCAATGGAGCTAAAGACATGTATTTGCGCAATCCTTAGGCTTATAGCTGTATTGTATCTTGCCTTTCTTTGGCAAAGTTACAGTTTACAAAAACTATCAAAATTTCTTCTCCTGACTCACCCGTGGAGAATATATATCAGTTATTGTGCTAAATACCAGCACATATACTTCAGCAGATGATGTACGTGTTGGATGCGAGGTATTATACAACAGCAGCATTTTGTGTTAAAAATAAGCCCAGATATAAAAGTACATTTATACCTTTATTACAGATGAATTTCTGATTTGACCTTAACAGTCAAAAATAGAAATAGATTAAAAAGCAAGATGATTCAGTGTCTGTGTCAATGGCTTTGCAATCTCTCCCAAAATGTCTTTCAGTCACATAAAAGTTGATGAGAGATGTGGTGTGCTTTAGAGAGGGTGCCCCACTCTTGTAGCCAGAAGATCTGGGATGGTATGCTGGTTTTCTAGCTCTAAAAGGAAGAACATAAGATAACTGTCATGTCACTTTCCTCATCTGTGTATGGAAAACAATAAAATTTTCTCTATATAACTAATAAGACTGTAAGGAGTAATTTAGCATTTTTTAGAAAAAATGCATTTATATTAGTTCAGTATATGATTATAAGTGAATCTTGGGTTTAAGTTCTTCAACTGCATATATATTGTATATCTATATTATATGTAGATATATTCGTTCCAGGGTCGTTTTTATTGGCTGCATAAAAAGCACAGTAAAATAATACTAATTGTCATTTCAAGAAATCTTCTGTTTTTTTTTTAATTTCTGATGCACGTGCATCTAATCCTCCAATATATTCATGGAAATAAAATTAGTCAAATGTCAAATGGATAAATTAAATTTTAACAAACATTCATTGGCATGGTCAAATATAGCACTTAGTCATCGCCCATTATAATGAATATTCTAAAGAGAAAACATAGGACTTAACTGTTTAAGTCATCATGCAAATTATTTTTCGTTTTTAGGAAACAGGCAGATCTCACAGGCTAGAAAGTTAACCATGCTTAACCTATAGAACAATAGTGTAGTCCCTCACAAAGAATTATGAAATCTCACACAAACATTATTTTTGGAAAATAATACAAGATTATAATTTATGTATAATAATTCTTAGCTGTTTTCCTCATTTCAGACATAGCACTTAATATTCAAAATTTGTAAACATCTACCAACAAAGGCCTTATAATCAACATATAGAAAAAATATCATCTATAGGAAATGATTTCAAAGTTAAACTAGTGGAATCTATGGAGAACTGTGAAAATGTAACACATTCATATTAATAATAATGATTTCTAATTGGCAAATGCTTTCAAAATTTGAGGGAAGTGATAGCTGAACAGTGGTATCTAGTGTAATGCCAAAAAGCTAGATTTAGCCCAGAAGACAGAACAATTAAGAAAAAAGTAGGGGTGGCTGAGGGGCTCAGTTGGTTAAGGATTGGACTTCACCTCAGGTCATCATCTGGTGGTCCCTGGATTCAACCCTTTTGTTAGGCTCTGTGCTGGCAGTGCAGAGCCTGAAGCCTACTTCAGAGTCTGTCTCCCTCACTCTTCCCTTCCCCTGCTCACAATCTGTCTCTCTCTCAAAAATAAATAAAACATTTAAAAAAAAACATTAAAAAAAGTAAAGAAAACAAAGGCATAGAAATGTTTATTTGTCAGAGGCTTAATGTACAATAAAGAGCCCAAATTTGCCTAAAAGAGTTAATATATGGCCATTATAAGAGATAGATATGGGCATATAGCCTGGAGATAACTTGAAGAGGACCTAGAACAAAAGCATCTTTAAATCGGGAAAGTAAATATAAAGTTATCAAATAATCCTTGAAGGAAAAAAAATGTGTTTTTGTCTAGGTCTGAGCCTGAGGCTTTTACTTTCTAAAAAATCACAAATTAAAACTGTGATCTACTGAACACATCCATTCTTCCTGTTTATAAAGGAAAGTGAGTATTGTAACTGCAATGGTACTTTGTTTGACAATGTCAAATTAACATATTACCTCTGCTGGGACTTTTAAAGTTCAATTAAGCTGTTTCTTTCCAGCAGGCATCCAAGCTGGAAGCTAAAGACTAGTATTTTCTCAGTAGGTCTAGTGTGGAAGCTCCTAAATTCAACAACTTCATCCACAATCCCCACTGGCTTTTAATGCTGCATCTTGATGGGAAATTAGTTCCAGCAGCATAATTCTCTTAGCTCCTGTCCCTCTCACTGACATCAAGCCTCTTACGAAAGTCTTGAAAATTTTGATTTTATTTAAATAGTTATTCTTATTCATTGGGTTTATATTGGCCTAACTGGGAAACCATAACCTATTAACCGAATAGTGGAAGCCACAGTGTTGTCATAGTGCATGTACAGCTGTTTTGGTTACCACAGTGTAGGACAACTTTTAGAAATAGTTTAAAAATGTATTGCAGCTTTGTGGTATAAAGTTTCCAATCATGCTCACCATGTGACTATTTGGATCCACTGCTTTAAAACTGTGGCTCTGCAATGTTAGTATCTCAGCCTTATCTAGTGAACTTGTTAAACACAGTTGGCTGGGCCTCATGCACAGTTTTGGATTTAGTAGGTTTGGGGTGGAATCCAAAGATTTGCATTACCAGAAGGTTCTCAGACAAAACTCATGCTGTTGTTCTGGAGGATACACTTGGAGAAACAGTACTTTAAAATCTGTTGACTTTATGCTAGGGGTATGATGTTAAGATAGACACTTGGTTTCTTGGAGACTCAGTTTCTACCCTCTTTATCCAGTAAAAGTATAATTATCTCAAGACATTGTTTTGAGAATTAGTATACAATATGTAAATGGTTCAGCAGAGATTCTGACACATAACTGATCATTAGTAAACACTAACTGCCACTCTTTCCACTTCTAAAGTTCACCGTTACATAATGACCAGCTCACACTCATAAGAGAAGAAAAATACTGGTAAAATCATCACTTAGTTGTCCTCTTTGGAGGTATGGGAAGAGGGAAGTCTTAAATCAATGTTGAGGCAGAGACTGGCATCTGCTGGAAGGCTCAAGGTCTTCCTTCCCTCCAGCCACAATGCTAATTATGAGGTGAATATGTTGTTCATTAATGAGAATCAGCTATACTAATGATTTCTTCATGACTTGTGAATATATTAAGTTTCAAATCTGTTCATTATTCATTTAGTAATGTGTGTGTGTGTCTGTGTGTGATCACATCAACTACGTATCAGAAACGGTTCTAGGAAATATAACAATAAAGAAGACTAGAGGAAATTTTTTTATTTGAAGTACACAGTATGAAGCAGGTGGAAGTGTCCTAAGTAGCTAAAACAAAGTTCAGTGAAGCAAGAGACTGTGGCTGGATAAAGGGACCTTTTTTTTTTTTAATCGAGTGGTCAAGGACAATCCCTCTGGGAAGGTGCCTTGGAGCATGGCTGAGAGAATGAGCAATGTTGAAATCAGGAACAAGAGCATTTTGAATAAAATAGAGCAAGTTTAGGGGCTCTTGGGTTGAAGCAAACTTGATGTGTTTGACAAAACTTGTACCACGTAGAAGACAAAGAGGCAACTATAGAACTCAATGAACAATATGGAAAATAGGGCTCCTTGTGAGTCACTGTTTCAAATATTTCCATGGGAAGCTTGGTTCTTACATCATTTAGGAAAGCTCAGGATGGCAATGGTTACAAACAAAACAAACAAAACAAAACAAAGAAGCTCAGTATTTCAAACTGATCGAGTTTATTTCTTGCTCATGTTATGTATCCATTGTAAGTAAGCAGGAAGTATTACTCATGTGTATCACTTTGTCTATCATGTCACCCAGGCTGACAAGGCTTTATTCCAATACTAGTTTCCACAACCATGGGGAGTAGGAAAAAAGAAAATGAGAACCCATACATTGACTAATAAAACTTCTTGGGATCATTTGAGTTCAGTAAATGTAATTTATGGTCTATTGTGGAGGCCAAGCACTTCTGCCCATTGCATCCTGGTGTTGGAGTCTAGGGGAAACACAACATAGTCACACACTGGATGGAACAATACTTTACCTACCAGAGAAAAGAAAGAACAAGGTCAGCTTCAGTAGGGGAGGTGTAGTCTAGTGTGTATGTCTGGTCCCCTTGCATGAGAAGACCATGCAAGAACAGAGAGACACAAAGTAGATAGATAGCAACAGCCTTAAAGTTATGTATTTAGAAGTTAAACAAATCATTACAGCTTGTCATATAATTATGCTAATTAACAAGGTATTCATGTAATTTACATATGGGAAAGATGCAAATAAATCAAAGCCAAGACGTAGAGAACAATTGTGAATTTCATCCACTGGGAAAGAAAATATGATAATGCAAACTATAACTTACATCAATAGGTCAATATAATAAAGTTTTCAACAATGTGACTTATATTTCAACTTTGTCAGTAATGTATTTGTTTATATAAAATTAGGTATAATCGATAAAGCATCATTCCATTTCCTCATAAATGCAACATTCTGGCCAAGTCCAATTTACATCAGCAACTCTGGGATTGCATTATGTTAAGATACATAAATATTTTCCTGCAAATATTGGTTTTGCCTGCGGAGAGCTCAGAGATTTTATTTTGAAAGATGATGTGTTCTTCCTTTCTAGTTTGTCATAGAATTTCATTAAGCTACTCTTATTGTTGTTTCTCTTTGTTTCCACATAATCCCCTCCAGTTTTGATAAGCGTTATCTATAAATGTGCTTGAGAGAGCAGATGGTGCTTCCTGAGAGACAGGCTAGATTCGTTAATCATGAGGAAAGAGATAGATTTAGATATTTCATTTTCTTTTTTGATGCATTCTATTTTAATAGAAAGAAATGATTTCATAAAGCTGTATTTGGATCGTATTTGTACAAACACACCTGTCACAATTAGTCACATGCATAATTTCCCTGTTTTGTAATATTCGGAAAGGTTCTACATGCTCTTAAATTCTGTTTACAACTTAAAGAAATAAGAAGAAAAAACTATTCTTGCACTGCTTAGAACTGAATTGAAGGTAGATACATAAAGTATATGACTGCCTCTGCTCAGAAAGAAAAAAAAGTTTCAATATATAAACCTAGTTATTGACTCTCATTACTTCTATAATATGCTTCTTTCATTTGCATCAGGATTATCAGTATAAATAAAATATAGGCTGCATGGTTAAATGTGACTGGGAATTGTGATAACAGAAACTAGCATACTGCCTTATATTCAAACAGGGATAGCTGTAATACACAGGTATGTCCCAACACAAGTAAATATGGTGTGTGTGTGTGTGTGTGTGTGTGTGTGTGCACTTACTATATGGCAACATAAATTTGGATATATATAAATATATATTTCCTTGAAGTGAGAGAAAAAAAGCATCTACCATTTTTTGTCCTAGAGTACTTGATAACCTGTATGTGAATATTTCATAATTGTAGGGAAATGAAATTTGTTGCTGAAACTACTCAGAAAAAAAATGAATGTCAAAAAACAAAAAAAAAAGGTAATGAAATAACAAAGAAAACAAGAAGAGCCCTTGCTTTGATTTCCCAGAGAATGAAAATGCAGAGAGGGAGATGAAGACATTCAGAAGCTCATTTCTTTAAATGGTGAAGAAAAAATGTTTATTCTTATAATATGCAAAAATAAAAACGGGCATGTAAAAGTTATTCGATAATTTGCATTTTTGCTTAATGTTATCCTTAACTATATTATCTATGTTTTATATCATAGAGCTTGAAGGATTTCTATAAGCTTATATAAATCTAATAATCATTGAAGGAATGAGCATAATAATAGATAAGTTAAATATAATTAGATTGTCTTGTTAGGTGAGAGAGAGCCAGAGCATGAGTGGAGGAAGAGGAAAGAGAGAGGGTGCTGGAGTCCAGCTCTGGCTGGGCCCAGGGGTCCCTGAAGGATGGACAGTGTCAGCGAGGGAGGGAGTGAGAGAGCCATGAGAATCTTTCTGGTCACCAGACAGGCATCTCTGCCCTGTTGGTTTTGGTGTCTTTATTTATAGGTCAAACGTTAACATGGCATCAGAAAATGGAATTTTTACAATGGCTAGTTCTCTGTGATATGATGTTTTGGAAAATGTACAGAAACAGGTTTTACAGAAGTTTTCTTGCAGAACTACCCTAATTATAGTGAGGTTGAGTAACTAAGAAAGTAACAGGGTGTTCTTAGTGAAAAACAGGATAACATACACATTTTAATAACACCAAGGTTAAATCATAGGTTTATAGATACTCTTATCCATCCTCACCACAGCTGCCAGTGTAAGGGAAGGTGTTTGTGGATTGCAGGCCTTAGGGAAGGGGCTGCTATACATCATCAGTTAGCAAAGGTGTATGTGGTAACTTATGTTCTACCCTTATCTGTTCCTTCTCTCTAAGTTAGGATCTTTGTCTCTGGGCAAGACTTGGTTTTCCACTTATATGCTTTATGGCCCCAGAAAGCCAACCATACCTTTAAAGAGTTTAGCTCATATACAATACATAGAATAGCCTCTTTGAGTGCATTTACCTTTGTGTCTAGTTTTATGATTTCTTGAAGAGCTAGAGCATGAGAGACATTTTTGGTTAGCTGATTTACATGTTGAGCTATATGAACCTCTTGGACTAACACAACCGTAGAAACAGAATTGTACACGTAAAGGTCAATCTTTTACGAGTAAGAGTCATTAGCCTGTTTATGGCTCAAGGGAAGTATGGAAGAAAATAGGACCTGCTGGAGACACAATGTCTGTTCCCATAATCAAAAGAAGCTCCCACAATAAGTTCCTTCACAAGGTGCAGTCATCATACCAGGGCCGGAATAAAGGGACAAGTCACTCCCAATACTGATCAACAAGGTACCTTAGGGGTAAGTGCTCAAGCAGAAATAATTGAGTGGGGGTGGATATCAGTCGTCATCTGATTGGCAAGAGACCGTGCAAACTTGCTTTAAGCTCACCAGGAGCTTTCTCAACTAGTGGGCTCCAAATGGCTCCCAACAAGAAGGAGCCACAGAATGCAAAGCAGGTTCTAGGCTCTGAACTGTTAGCACAGAGTCTGACAGAGACTTCAACCCATGAACCATAAGATCATGACCAGAGCTGAAGTCAGATGGTTAACCAACTGAGCCATCCAGGCGCCCCTGTCTTACTAGGTTTATAATGGCTTTTCCTAATGAAATATAAGGAAGTAACCTAAGCATTATTTTTGATATTTGTCCCAAATAAGCAAGGGTCCACTTAGTGTATCAATCTCTATAAGATATTGTAAAGTAACAATCAGAGCAAAATATACATTTTAACATAATTTATTTCAATTTGATTCAGATCAACCTATGTTAATTTACCCAGTGCTAATTATTATAATGGCAACAGATAAGAATTTATCAAAAGTGAAGGGAAAATAAAAGAAGCTCTCAAACAAAAATTGAGAGAATTTGTTACCTACCTGTAGATCTTCCTTTCAATAAGTATCTCTCTGAAGTTCTTGCAAGAGTAGAAAAATGATATAGATAAAAAACTCAAGATATACATAAAGAAGGGAAGAGTATGAGAAAAGGAATAAATGAAGATAAAACAAAATCTTACTTTCCTCATTCTCAAATTATATGACAGGTAACTGCTACTTCAAAATAGTAATAGATATAATGTATGTTCCTATGGGTAAGTAAAATAAACAACAGCAATAGGGACAGGAGGGAGGTATGTCTTGGGAATAATTTGTTGTAAGTTATCTGTATCAACCATGAAATGTCACAGTGTTATTAGAGTGGACTAGATTAGTTGTAAAAGTATGTTGCCAATCCCCAAACTTAAATGAAAAAGAAGTAAACTTGATATGTTAAGAGATGAGAGAAAATGGAATCATATAAAATGCTCATTAAAACTAGAGAAGCCAGAAAACAAAGGGAAGAGAAAAAACGAGACAGAGAAGTGTGAGAAATAGAAAATAGCTATAAAGTATAGTGGATATTCAATTACATTAATAAACACTTTAAATGTAAATGATCTAGGGGTGCCTGGGTGGCTTAGTCGGTTAAGTGTCCGACTTCAGTTCAGGTCATGATCTCACGGTTTGTGGGTTCGAGCCCCGCATTGGGCTCTGTGCTGACAGATAGCTCAGAGCCTGGAGCCTCTCTTCAGATTCTGTGTCTCCCTCTCTCTCCGACCCTCCCCTGCTCATGCTGTCTCTCTCTCTCCCTCAAAAATAAATAAAACATTAAAAATTTTTTTAAAAATGTAAATGATCTAAATATACCAATTAAGAAACTATGATTGTCAGGTGGATCTATTTTTTTTTTTTTTTAAAGACCTAACCATTCTTTGGCTATAAGGAACCCATTGTAAGGATAAAAACACAGAGTGGTTAAAAATAAACAGATGGAGAGGCATCTGGGTGGCTCAGCTGGTTAAGCATCTGACTTCACCTCAGGTCATGATGTCATATTTCATGGGTTCAGGTCCCACATCAGGCTGTGTGCAGACAGCTCAGCTGGAGCATGCTTCAGATTTTATCTCTGCCTCTCTCTCTCTCTGTCAAAAATAAATAAACATTATTTTTTTAAATATAAAAAAGTAAACAGATGGAGAAAAGTGTACCATGATAAAAGTACTCAAAAGAAACGTAAAATTACATTAATTTCAGACAAAGTTGACGAGAATAATTAAAGGAAGCATTATCCCCCAAAGTGAGGCTCGAATCCAGGAACCATGAGATCATGACATGAGATGAAGTCCGATACTTAACCAACTGAGCCCCTCATGGACTCCTACTTTTTTTTAAAAACTATTCTGTCTTCTTGGCTAAATCTAGCTTTTTGACATTACACTAGACAGCACTGTTCAGCTATCACTTCCCTCCAAATTTTGAAAGCATTTGCCCTTTGGAAATCATTATTATTTTTACAAATGTGTTACATTTTTACAGTTCTCCATAGATTCCACCAGTTTAACTTTGAAATAATTTCCTGTGAATGACATTTTTCTTATAATCATTATAAGGCCTTTGTTGGTAGATGTTTACAAATTTTGAATATTAACTGCTACGTCTGAAATGAGGAAAACAGATAAGAATTATTACACATAAATTATAATCTTTTATTATTTTCCAAAAATAATGTTTGTGTGAGATTTCATAATTCTTTGTGAGGGACTACACTATTGTTCTGTAGCGTAAGCATGGTTAACTTTCTAGCCTGTGAGATGTGCCTGTTTCCTAAAAATGAAAAATAATTTTCATGATGACTTAAACATTTAAGTCCGAAGTTTTCTGTTATAATATTCATTATAACAGAAGATGACTAAGTGCTATATTTGATCATGCCATGAATTAAGGGGTTAATGCTCCATGAAGAAATTTTAATCTATAATTGGTATGCATTTAGCAACAGAACATCAAAATAGGCCAGGCAAAACTGTGACATCACTGCAAGAAGCAACAAACTCACTATTATACTTGAACCTTTCAAACACCTCTATCTGTAATTGATAGATTAAGTAGCAGAAAATTAGGAAGGATATAGTTAAATTGAAGAGCAACACCAACGAAATGAATCTAATTGACATTTGTAAAATACTTCATCTAATAACAGCAATATGCACATTCTTCTCAAGTTCACATGGAACATTCACAAAGACAGAACGGGGTCATAAAATGCACCTTAACAAATTCAATAGAATAGAAATCATATAAAGTATGTTTTCAGGCTATAATAGAATTAAACTAGAAAGATAGCTGGAAAATTGCAAAATATTTGGATATTAAATACATACTTCAAAATAACACATAGGTCAAAGGAGAAGTCTCAAAGGAAATTTTAAAAAATTATTTGTACTAAAAGAAATGAAAATAAAATTTATGAAATGCTATGAAAGCAGTGCTTATGAGGAAATCTAGAACACTGAATATATATTAGAAAAGAAAGATGTGCATACAGTAATCTAAGCTTCCATCTCAGAAAATGAGAGAAAAAGAGCAACACAAGCCTAAAGCAAAGAGAAGAAAAGAAATATGAATAATTAGGAGGAATCAATAAAATTATAAACAGGAAATGAAATCCAAATCTGGCCCTTTATGTGATATTGGCTTTCCTGGGTCTCAGTTTCTCTGAGTGAAATGGGAATAATAATCTAAATAACTTTTAGACTGTATGGAACAGAAGATCAAATACAAAATCATATGGCACATACTAGGAGCAAATTAGATGTTTGGTATTATCATTTTTAAGACTGTTCTACACTAGACATTGATGTTGATAACAGATAAGATGGAGACAAATTCTTACGGTACTCATTTCTATGAAATATTTAAAACAGGGAGATTGAAAAATGTCTATTGTATTTCTAGATGTAACACTTGTTGCTGTATTACTTGTATACTTGTACCTAAACACTTGTTACTGTAAAACATCATATGATTTCAAATTTGATCTCTGAACACTGAAAAAGCTTAATTCCAATAATAGATTTATAAAATCTTTGTTGAAACCGTAACTATAGAAAGTCTCAATCTTCTAAAGCATTTATTAGATGGGTTTATCTTCTGTAGCTACTTTCTGGAATAATCTCACAGATAAAGCACTGTGATTGTGTATATAAAAATATGAAAGTTACAAGGTGACAGCTGTGTGTATTGATGTCTTTATATTAAGCTTCCTAGAAAAATAACTTTTGATGACACAATTTTTTAACAGAAATAGATGAAGATTCAGTGTTTTTTAAAAATTTTCTTTATAATAAGCTGTCCCCAAAGATTCAGTGCTTTCAACAGTAAAAAGCCTGCTGATCACATGACTGATACAGAGCACTCAGATCCAGAGGGTGAGCAGGCGTGTTTGATGTCCCTGCATTGAACTCAGAGGACAGAGAACCAGACAGATCCGATTACTGAATTTATAATTCAATAACTAGCTTCCCCTCCCTAACCCAATAATCGTATCAGCTCAGATTCTATTTAAAGAAGCACACACAAATATTTTTCCTTTTACCATATGTTGTTATAAATGAACCAAATGGCAGCATTAAATATAAGATACTGGCTTACAAAGTATACTTAGACGAATTTAAAATTAAATGTTCATGATAATTTCACAGACTTTATAGGGACTGGCGCATTACTACTAGAACAGCTAGCAGGGAAAGCATCCTACTGTTCAGGCAGATGATGTAGCCTCTGTGGGCTTTGATTTCAGGGTTGTGGGGAACATTCTGATCCCACGTCCTTTCTCCCAAATGCCATGAAACCAGTGCAAATTTTTAGCAGGAGTGAAAGCTTGTCATAAAACATACTCTTGGAAAATGAGAAATGTGAAATAATTTTCAAATTAAAGTATAAAGTAATATTCAACCTATTTCCCATAGAGAAGGAAATACTGAGAACAATACGAAAGGAGAGAAGTACAAATCACTAAAGACGTATGAAAAGAAACAAAACGGTACAGAAAGCAAAGTTGGGAAGTTTGGAAAACAAACTTCTCTTTTTTATACATTATGTTGATGTCATGTCATGTTATGTTATGTTTTCAACATAATCCTTGAACATGGATTTTTTTAAAATTTAGAGACAGTTTATTCATTATTTTTCTGGAATTTGAGCAGCAAAATTGTGACTAATAGGACATTTTCCCATGTGATTATTTTAAAGCTAGGGGGTAGAAATGGAGTGACCGTAAAAAGAGAGAAAGTTACAAAGGCCATACAAACTAAAGTGTGTAAGAAATATACTTGTTGGACGTTAAGTGAGAGTTTGATAAAGGGGGTAGAGGATTGTTTATGCAGAGCTAACCAAACAGGTAAGCGTCTCCTGGAACCTATATGAACAACTTTTTTTTACATAGTCAAGCATTCTTGGGGTGATGTGGACAATGGCAGTAGGTTTTCAACTATTTAAAAATATAATGTAGTGTTGTCTTAATGTAACACTAGATTAGGAGCTGATACTCTTATATTTTAATTCAGACTCCATTTGGGACTCTATGACCATGAATAAAAGTGCCTATTTCCCCGTGGCAGTAATGTCTGCCTCTACGAATATAATAGGGGTTTTTATAAAGACAAATATATAAACATGTTTACCTCTTTGTAAAGTGGCTTATTAAATTCAAGATATCATTCTTCTCTGTATTTTTTAGGCATAGTCCCCTTGGTTTAATTTTCATTTTGGTTGACTCTCTCCAGGTGTGGCTGACTAAACATTCTTCTTTAAATAATGAGATCTTGAAACTCTGAAATTGCGCAAAATTTCTAGAATGACTCTTGAAGAGTAATTTGACTTTATTCAACTTGGAAATCCCACTTAGTTGGTAAACAATTTTGTTTCTGGTGTTATTGTTTAGAGTTGAACATTGTCTGGAACTAGAAGGCATATTTTCTAAGAAATTTGAAGTCAGTAACTGATTTACTGGCATTAGAGCCATAGAAAGGATAATATAGCCACTTTGCCCAAGGTATGCCTGTGCTACTTTGTTATTTATGAGTCACTGGCACTGTTGGAAAACAAACAGCTGCATCAGTATTTTCCTGGATATTAAAGTCACTTTTATTGATGCTTCTGAACTTGATGTATCATCTCAAAGGGACACTGCAAACAAAGCCCTTGTAAATATACAATTTATTACCAAGGAATCTATTTAATGAAAATGTCTGCTGCATGTAAGAAAGACTACAATTGTCTGTTTGGAAAACATTCAAATTCTACTTCCAATTATGTGTTAGTGTGAGCTTTCCTTGGGTTTTGCTCTTTATCTTTCTCTTTTAAAACCTCAGTCAGATGATTATTGATCCCTCTTCTACAAAGAGACAGCTGTAAATGTGAACAAAAAAGGTATGTGTTTGGAATACTATAAATGTGTTATAGAAATGTAACCCCAGTACATGAGCACTCTGTGAAATAAGGCTTATTTATTGTGTAAGTGGGGTGAAATAAATAAAATGTCATATTTAGGTTACTGATTCATAATTAGGAGTTATTTTTATGTGAAGTCTATGAGGAAAAGTTTAGCAAAGTGAAAAAAAAGTATGTTTCCCATCATTAATCAATCAAAAATTCTTTTTGCCTACAGTGCAGACAGTTTAAACTACTATTGGCTTTTACCTCAAAGTGCGAGAACGTATTCCTGATACATTTAATTCACCCTAAATATTTACCTGTTATTTGTTATAAAGGACTCAATGTATATCTCTTAAAAATAAAATGCCTAATTAAATCCAATGTTCTAATTCAAACTAGGACATAAACCTTTCCTCATAAAACAGGTAAGTTTTTTTGAGATGGTCCAGATTGCAAAATGACTTAAAATGCTATACCTTTTTTTCAAAAGAAAATTAACATAGTACCCTAATTTTATTTTAAGAGGAAAAAAAGCAGTACTTATAGGAATGTAAAATAGCATTGAATTCTCATGTATATGTGACTCTGTCAGTCAGCAGTTTCTTCTTTCTTTCCTGGAGAACAACCAAAAGCAACAATAGAACTATAAGAAAGCAAATAAACCAAAAAGCACGGTTAGCACTGTTTTTAGTGAAATGGAGACACATATTTAATCATCACACTCCAAAACCATGCAAGTCTCTTCATGGTGGAGTTTGCGCACATGCTGGGCGGGAGGAAAGGTCGGGCCAAGCAGTAGAACATCTCAGAGATCCCCCAAAAATTCATTGTCCTGCATATGAGCATCTTATCTTGATGTGGAAAGACAAATCACCTTCTCCTTACTCTGCTCCTGTGGCACTAAAGCAGCATGGATTCCATGGCACTATAAAGAATTATTCATATGGCCTCAGATAGCAGAAATAAGGAAGTCCATGTAGACACCTTTACAATCCACTCTCAGGGAACCTCTTCAACCCAGGAAACCCCTGGGTTATGATTGGTAATACAAAGAAAGACCAGAAACCTTTGACAAAAAGCTATTTTAATATAGATGAAAACGGAATCAAAATTACCACATTGACAAAGAAGAACAAACAATATAGAAATACTGACACATAGAAAATAAAATCAAAATGAAATATTTTGCAATGGCTTAAATAAACTAAACAGAGTTATTGTATTAGCTTAGTTTAAAAGTCGAAGGAAATGGGGCAACTAGGTGGCTCAGTCGGTATAGCATTGGACTTTGGCTCAGGTCATTATCTCATGGTTCGTGGGTTCGAGCCCTGCATTGGGCTAGCTGTTGTCAGCCTGTCAGTGCAAAGCCTGCATTGGATCCTTTGTCGCCCTCTCTGCCCCACCCCTGCTTGTGCTCTCTCAAAAATAAATAAACATAAAAAAATAGCTAAAGGCAACACGGAGGGAAAGAAAGAGGGAGAATGAATAATGAAATCAGATATTTAAGCTACCAGTTACTAGGAAAGACAAGAAAATCAAACAATCAGGTATGATTTCTCTAAAAATTACAATATACACTTTTAGATTTTCAATTTATTTAGAGTGAATGTTGCTTTACTGAAAGCAAAATGTAGACCCTCACAGTGATTTAGGTCAACCACCCCATCTTTATGCTTTAGAATTCAGAAACATCTGTATATGTTTAAACATCCCAGAAGACATTAATATAGGTTCTGTTCTAAATATGATATAGGGTTAGGGCTCCTGGGTGGCTCAGTCAGTTGAGCATCTGACTCTTGATTTCAGCTCATGTCATGATGTCTCAGTTAGTGAGTTAGAGCCCCGCATTGGGCTCTGTGCTGACAGCTCAGAGCCTGGAGCCTGTTTCCAATTCTGTGTCTCCCTAGATCTCTGCCCTTCCCCCACTTGCACTCTGTCTCTCTCTTTCTCTCAGAAATGAATAAACATTACAAAAATAAATATGTAGAGGGTTTACAATGTACTTAGAGGAAAAATAGCCCTTTATATTTACCTGGATGTTTGCAATTTTGATGCTCTTCATTATTCCCTAAGATCAGAATCAATATATGATTTTCAGTTCCCTTCAGTTCAAATAATTGCTTTCGACATTTTTTTAAAATACAATTCTGTAGGCAACAAATTCTCTTAATTTTCTTTTATCTAAAGATATCCTAGGGCGGATGGGTGGCTCAGTGGGTTAAGCGTCTAACACCTGATTTTGGCTCAGGTCACGATCTCATGGTTCATGTAATTGAGCCCTTCCTGGGATTCTCTGCTGATAGTGTGTAGTCTGCTGGGGAATCCTTCCTCTGGTTTTCCTCTCTGCCATTCCCCTACCTGTGCACACATACATTCTCTCTCTCTCTCTCTCTCAAAAAAAAAATAAACTTAAAGACATCATCGTTATTCTTGACTTTATTCTTTTTTTTATGTTTATTTATTTTGAGGGAGAAAGAGAACATGAGTGGGGGAGGGACAGAGAGGGAGAGAGAACCCCAAGCAGTCTCGCACAGAGCCTAATGTGGGGCTTGATCTCACCACCACAAGATTACCAGCTGAGCTGATATTGAATCAGATGCTTAGCCCACTGAGCTACCCAGGTGCCCCTCTTGTTTTTATTTTTAAGTATTTTCATTAAATATAGATTCTTGGTTAAGAGTTATTTTCTTTAGAGATGTTTCATTTTAGAGATGTTTGGAGATGGTCTTCAGACCTCAACAGTTTCTGATAAGCTAAATTTAAGTCCAGATTTTTTTTAATTTAAAAATCTATGCTTTTCAGTAATTCAACTATAAGAAACAGAAAAGTGATTTTCCTTGTATTTTATATTTTACCTGCTTTGAGGTCATTGCGTTGATTGATGTTTTAAATATCTATACCCATATCTATATGCACACATATGCATATATATATATTTGACTATATTTTTTCAAATATATACATATGTTTATTTTTCTTTTTCATTTTCTCCTTCTCTATTTCTAAGACTCTAAGTTAATATGGAAGTTAATCTGTTTGACAGGGTTGCAGAATTTGCTGAAGCTGTGTTTTTTTACAATATTTATCACTTTTTCAGATCAGCTTTTTCTTTTGACCTATCTTATAATTTAATGTCTCCTTTCTCTGTCATCTCTTTTTTACTGTGAAGACTACCTAGAGATAATTTATTTCAGATATTATGTTTTTCATACCATATATCTCCCTTTGATTCATATATACATATATATGCATATATATGTATATGATAGTCTATTAATGAGACATCTTATCTTTTCATCCAATGTGAGTATATCTTCCATTACTATTGAACATAGTGATATTAGCTGCCTTAAAATCCGTGTTTACTAATTTCAACAACTGAGTCTTTGTTCTTGGTAATGAGGCTGGGTGACATTTTCTTGATTTTTTATATTCATATGTTGATTAATTCTAAATCTTAACTTGAATATAGAGACCTTGCATTATGAACAATATTTGCTTCTGAATAATTTTCTGTCTGTTTCTTTATTTTAGCAGGCATTTTAGCTTCACTGAACTTAAATGCAATCTCAAATTCTTCTGCAGAAACTCAAATCACAATTTAATTCTTTAATATTGAGCTGGTTTGGGTTGGGTTTGCCCCATACCCAGTTCAGTGAAAGAACATATATTTGGACAGTTTAAACGGCAATTTGGAGGCTTCTCAACTCAAAATATCTCCTTTCTGTGAATCCTGTTCTCCTTTCCCAGCTCTTATGCTTGCTTCAAACTCTGTCTTCTAGCTCTTAAATTTGGAAAAAGTGCAAGTTTTCTATGAGAATTTCTGCCTCTACACACAGAGCTGACTATGGTTTTCTTTCAAGCAAATAGTTATGAAAACAAGAAACCTTTCTATTGTTAGTTCCTTTTCCCAAGTACAGACCAAATTTTCCTGCACATTAATGAAATTCAGGGTCTTCAGACAGTTTTTAGAAATTATCCCGAGTTTCCTGCATATTAATGAAATTCAGGGTCTTCAGACAGTTTTTAGAAATTATCCCGAGTTTCTGGCAATGAAAATAAAGAACACTTTAAGTTCTCAAAGATACCATTTTCATCTAATGTACTAGCTTTACATACCAACGACTATTGAAAGTTTGGGTAAGTATTTTTAGTTGGCAAAATGATTTAAGGGACAACAGATATTTATCTAATAGGGGGCATTGATGCTAGATTGCCTGCAATGACTGTTATAGTCACATAAGGGGAAAAAAAAGCTGATGTCCCACACAATTTTCAAAATTTTGCCTGACATTCACACATTAAAAAGACTTGCTTAGGGTGCCTGGTTGGTTCAGTCAGTTGAGCTCCCAACTTTCAGTTTCAGTTCAAGTCATGATCTCACAGTGTCGTGAGTTTGAGGCACATGTCCAGTTCTGTGCTGACAGTGTGGAGCCTGCTTGGGATTCTCTCTCTCCCTTTCTCTCTCTATCTTTACCCACCATCTCTCTCTTTCTCAAAAACAAATAAATAAGCTTAACAAAAAAGAGTTGCTTATAGAGATGCCTGAGTGGGTCAGTCAATTATGCATCCTACTCTTGATTTCAGCTTAGGTCATGAATCTGTGGTTGGTGGATTCAAGTCCCACTACTTGACAGTGCAGAGCTTGATTGGGGTTCCCTCTCTCTCACTCTCTCTCTGCCCCTTCCTTGCTCTCTCTCTCAAAATAAATAAATAAACTAAAAAAAGAGAGTTGTTTATAATTACCTTAGCAAACTCTATCAGATTTATATGTTTTCACTAAATACTTAGAGGAGGGGATTTATATTATACCGAATATCTTGGTAATATAACTACTTTATAAAATAATAGATATATCCAATTTATTTTTGCATCTTTATCAAGAGTTGTCCACAATTTTGCATGACAACATCAGCCATGCCACTTTCACTGAAGGCATCTGAGTTACCAACACATTTCTGCCAGTATGTTAATTCTACTTAGTGCACACATCTGACTGCTGAATTATGACTTCTCCTGTAGGCCCACCTGTACATTTACATATGGAAACACACTTTCTTAAAAATGTCTTTTATTTTTCACTTATAATAGGGTTATAACAGAGCGTTGGTTTAGGTTTGAAATGATGTAGATAGAGAGGTATAGAATGAATTTCACTGCAGCATAGTACAGGAGAGCATTACAATTTCTTTGATACTAAAAAAAGTAGCCTTGGGCCTGATAAGACTGAGAATGAGAAGTATATCCAATTGACAAAAAAGTAAATGTTTAATAATACATTTAACTTTGCAAGGCTCTAGGGAAAGAAGCATTTTAATTTATTGCTGGTGGGTGTACAGATTGGTAAAATTCTTAGGACTGAAAATATATATAGATATTTTGAAATATCTGTAACATTTGCTAATGGAAATACCATTTTCTATCTGAGGACTCACTTGAAAGATTTAACAGCATGCATGAAATGACATGTGTACAAGATGAACCATTGTAGCATCGCTTGTATTAACAAAAAATTATAAACAACTATGTAATCAATTTTGGGGTGCTGGCTATATAAATTAATTCACATTCAAATAATAAAAAGCTGTGCACCTGTCAAATACAATGGGAAGATATTTTTGTTCTGATATGAAGGGGTTTCCAAAATAAGCAGAATAGTATGTAGAGTGTATGATCTATTGTGTAAAGGAGAGAAACTTATGATATGTGTTTGTGTTTTATTGTATTGCCTTAAAAGAAATCTCTGGAGGAAAACACAAATCTGAAAAAAAAAAAAAAACACAGTGCATACATACAGTGCATATTATAGTGGGAGTATTGTTAAATTCGAGAAAATAGACTATTGTACCTAGGAACTGTACGTTGACTTCCCACTATGTTTTAATTTTAATTATTTAACCAGTTGGATGCATTAATAGTAAAATTCAATTTAAAATATGCTAAAATATCATTAAGATCTCTGATTAAACATTATATTTTGAAAATTTTGGATATAAAGCATTTCCTGGACCTTCTCACAGGAATATTCACGTATAGCTATTAATAAGAACAAAATCCATTAGTACAGGAATAACAGATTGTGAGTTAAAAAGCTGAACATTTACTGATTTCTATTGCTAAATTCATGCTGTGGGCTGTTGTGTACTTAATCCCTGTCATGTTGTTAAAGTGCCAAGAGCAGGCACACAAAAATAGTGAAATAATATGGGAAGACATTTCCTGGCTGGAAAGAGAAATCACATAACGGTTTTCTATTTGTGTTCTATAAAGAAATATCACGAATACATAAAGGAAACAAATCCAAACTTTCTCAGTGGGATGAGGGGTTTGAGGAAGGTGAGCGAGGTAGTCTTTATCTCTTCCTGCTACCATCTGGACAGCAACCAAAAATAACCATTCTGTACCTCAGTAAAGTTTTGTGAGTTTTTTGCCTGTTTTCAGAAAATGCAAAGAAAGTTTAATACAAAGTATTTATCCTAATTTTAGGCGATTGTTTATAATGACTTTCTTATATGTTGTAAACCAACTTAAATAATCAATATTTCAGCAGAAATGTTACTTAGGAAGAATGGGGACACACAGCTTACTTTTGATCATTATTTTTCATTTAGTCAGTACTAAAACTTCCATATAAGAAGGATTTGAATCAGTTGGGTCTGAAAAAGAGTGGTATGTAGGAGATGATTTTGAAGTAGTAGTAACTTAGGAAATACTTAGGTTATTTATTGGAGATAGATAAGAAGTAGATAAAATTCATTGTGTTCACAAAGCAGGCTAAGTTGCTTAATTAATGTACTTGAATGCATTAATGAAAGGAAAAAATAACAACTGCAATACCATGGCAAATAAAAGTAATAGATGAAGTCTGGAAACTACCAAACATCTATTTAAGGTAGCAAATTTTATGTGTATATCTGTATAATTTTAATTTCTTACACCCTGTATATAGTTAGAAGTAATAATTTGGGTGAAAAATAACCTTTTTTATCAATGTAAAAAATACTTAAATTAGTTTGTGTTGAATAAGAGGATACATGAGTTCCGTCAAAAAATTCAATGAATATCAGAAAATAAATAAAATTAAAATAAATTAGATTTGACTTGTCATTTGTTTTGACAGATTCAAGTTTCCTATGTGTTTTCTTCTTTAAAAAACTTTATTAGATTAATATGATTATTTTACCTAGAAAAACATGACTTAGCCTTACACTAGAATCACTTTTTCTTTAATTATTTTTTTAGTAATTGAACTCTAAAGAAACATAATACTAATGTTTTAGAGGACTAAAAAGGGATTGATAATTTGTTTTAATATTAATGACTTGTTTAAATTTACTGTCATGGTATTACTTAAAATCATCGTCAGACATGTCTTTTTTTATTTAATCTTGAAAGATATATACAATTTTTCACATTAGGCAAATAAATCAAGTTGCAAACTGATTGTATGGTTTACGCATGTTCTCTGAATCCAAAGCCATTGTCGTTCTCTTACACTGAGTATCTTTGGGACATATTGACCTATTACATCAATGACATCACCCAGTTTCTTTTATTATTTTATCATATTAGGTCTTATTTTCTTTTAAGAGGTTTTAGCACAACTGGAAGAGCTTCTCAATTTTTTTGTCAATAATTGTATTTAAAATAACAACTTTAATAGAGATGTCATACTTTTAATGGCTTGTCAAATCAATCAGTTACAATGTGTCTAAAATTATTCTACTTGTCTTATTTATCTCAATTATTACCTATATGCCCATCGAATAGGTGAAATGAATAATCTCATAGCCGTAACGAATAAGATGGACTTCTATTTTAGTCTGAAATCTGCTCATTTAAATTACTCTTATGCACATGTTCTACCTATTCAATTTGGAATAAGCAATTATATTTATTTTGCTGGCAATGAGAAGATAGCAAATGACTCTTCTCAAATAGAATATCTGAAGAACTTACCAGTAAAGTAAAGCATTACTCAAAAATGTATTTGGAAGGTCAATCTATTGCAAACTACAAACAATTAAAAGGTAACCAACTCACTCTCTTGCAGTTAGGTGCCCAATGCCTCTCTAAAGCATTAGAATTTGTATTTATTTTGAGTTCAATATAATATAAAAAGTAATTAAAAGAAAAGTTACAATTGTCTACCTTAAGATTAAATCATGAAGTAATTTTTGTAACATAATTAAACATTCTAATAAATAAAGTATTATTTAACAACTTTAATCATATCATTGTTTATCTTCTAGAGAGCTCTATATTAAGTTTTTTGGTTTTGTAAAATGTCTACATGTGAAAAATAAATTAAACATATAACTGATGCAACTAGAATGCTAAATGTAACTAAAGTAATAATGAAATGTGCATACAAATATCCGCTAGATAGCTTAAGTAATATATTCTTTGTTCTTCAGAAATTCCTATAGAAAGAACATTTTCCAATCTTACCTACGTCCCTCATTCCAAGAATTAAATTCTGCTCAAATGGTGAATTTTTTGTATATAAATAATGTATTTTTGACTAATTCTTGACATTTAAATGCAATCCCATTGTGCACATTCTTTTGTGATTTGGTCCTTTTGCTTAACATCAGTTTTATGATGTTCCCTAATGTGATGTCTGTAGTTACAGCTTATTCATTTTCTTCCTGCCTTTCATATTCCAGCTACTCTTGCACACGTTTAAAGAATTTCTTGTTGTTTGCCTTCCTCTTTTTCTTTTCCTAGTTCTTTCAATTATGAATAAATCTCCTTTATAAATAGCTCTTGGATTGTACATGCAGGAATTTCTCTAGGAGCGGTGTTACTGGGTTGCCAATATTTAACCTTATTAGGTAAACTGGACTAAAATATATGCCTCCCCAGATTTACTGGTGCCAGAATCAGAGAACCCCAGTCTTACCTCACCTCCAAACCTCTCTACTGTGCCCAACATAGTAGCAGTTGAATCAGCTCCAGATTGTCGGTCAACCTAACCAGATCACCAAAGCACTGAGAGGCCTCATAACATTCTGAAGTGCCTCAGATTTAGTACAGAATGTGATGAATTTTGACCAAGGAATGATAGGTGATTGGAATAAAATAACACGTTTTTCACCTGTTGTCCCTTCTAACAGACTATTGTTCAGCCCAATGGTTTCACAAAACCACCTCTCCAGAGAAAATTCACATGACTGAGCAAGTAGCTGTGTTTCCTGGGAGCTTGTGGCACTTCTCTACACTTGAACTAAAATGTTAGGTATGCCAAACTTCTTCTAAAGTTAGTGTCCCACTTACACGCGACTCAGCAGTGTGACAGACCTATTTTTCTGTTACTTCATTAGCACTTTCCAGTCTCTGATTTCTAGTTCTGCCAATATCAAGAGTGTAAAATGGCATTTAATTTTAATGTCAGGTTGTATTTTTCAGAGTATTCATAGTGTCCAAAGCTTATAGATCATCCCTGTCTCCTCTGTGAGTTACCAGTTCATGATACTTGTCTCTTTTCTTCTGTGGTTGTTTGTCTTTTTCTTATTTGCATTATTTATGTGAGTATTTCATATCTAGATAACATAATCCATCAGTTTAGTGATTAATATAGCATATACTGGTTTATGATTTGCATTTTTCTCTCTTTTTAGTTCATACTTGAACAAAATTGTAGTTTTAATGATAATGGATTTATCAATATATTTATGTTTTGTATACTTTTTGTCTTCTTTTAAGAAATCTTTTGCTATTCTATAATTGTGAAGATATTCTACTCTATCATTCCCTAAAAGTTTTATAGTTTTCTCTTCATAAGTTCACTCTTCACAAGTGTTGAATCCCCCTGGAGTTGACTTTTGTCTGTGGTTGAATGCAGGAATACAAGATGTGCATTTTTTATTTTAAAGTATGTATTACATTCATTGATCATCAATATTTACTTTGATATGAGCCAAGTTTGGATTGTGTCTCTCTTCTATTTCACCCCAATGGTCTAATGTTCTATTCTGGTTCCCAAATTCCATTGTTTCACTTAAAAATGCCATATAATGAGGAGTGATATTTGGCAAGGAAAATCCTATTACATTGTTTTCTTTTCTCCATTTTACTCCCTAGAGATT
The DNA here is from genome assembly GCF_003009895.1 of Hyaena hyaena. Classification (NCBI taxonomy): domain Eukaryota; kingdom Metazoa; phylum Chordata; class Mammalia; order Carnivora; family Hyaenidae; genus Hyaena; species Hyaena hyaena. The sequence continues at coordinate 160,221 of NW_024082492.1, forward strand.
CAGAAGCCATCTTGAAACCATAAACAGTCAAAGAGAGTCTGCCTCTAGCATCACCAAGCCACTAAAAGAATATCAGCATCTGCCTATCTCTGAATGTCTTGGTGCATGAGAAAAATAATTCTTTCTTTTTAAGTCAGTGTTATTTGAGATTCTGATATGCGCTGCCAAACCATTCTGTGAGATAATTTCTAGAGTGTAGGACTGTTCTTTTACTCAGAGCTAATGTTCAGCCATTACATTACATACAACTGTATTCTAGCAGTTGCATACACCTGCTAGACCTGGTGGATCATTAAAAATTTTCAGAGCCTATGCCCTGTAATTTGTTGAAAAATTTTTTAAATAGTTTATTGTCAAATTAGTTTCCACATAACACTCAGTGCTCATCTCCACAAGTGCCCTCCTCCATGCCCATCACCCCCCTTCTCCTCTCTTCCACCCCCATCAGCTCTCAGTTTGTTCTCAGAATTCAAGAGTCTCTCATGGTTTGCCTCCCTCCCTCTCCCCCACTAATTTGCCCCATCTCCCCCACAGTCCTCCGTTAATCCTCCTACACATGCAAATATATGGTATCTGTCCTTCTCTGCCTGACTTATTTCGCTCAGCATAACACCCTCAAGGTCCACTCATGTTGCTACAAATGGTCAGATTTCATTCTTTCTGATTGCCATGTAGTATTCCACGGTATAGATAAGCCACATCTTCTTGATCCATTCATCTGTTGATGGACACTTAGTCTCTTTCCATGTTTTAGCTATTGTGGAGAGTGCTGCTAGGAACATTGGGGTCCATGCGCTCCTATGCCTCAGCATTTCTGTATCCCTTGGGTAAATTCCTAGCAGGGCTATTGCTGGGTCATAGGGGAGTTCTAGTGTTAGTTTCCTTAGGAACCTCCACACTGTTTTCCAGAGGGGCTGTACCAGTTTGCATTCCCACCAACAGTGTAGGAGGGTGGCCGATTCTCCACATCCTCGCCAGCATCTAGAGTTCTCGGATTTGCTCATTTTAGCCACTCTGACTGGCGTGAGGTGGTATCTCAGTGTGGTTTTGATTTGTATTTCCCTGATGAGGAGGGACGCTGAGCATCGTTTCATGTGTCTGTTGGNTCTTTCTGATTGCCATGTAGTATTCCACGGTATAGATAAGCCACATCTTCTTGATCCGTTCGTCTGTTGATGGACACTTAGGCTCTTTCCATGTTTTGGCTATTGTTGAGAGTGCTGCTATGAACATTGGGGTACACGTGCTCCTATGCATCAGCACTCCTGTATCCCTTGTGTAAATTCCTAGCAGTGCTATTGCTGGGTCATAGGGGAGTTCTATTGCTAATTTTTTGAGGAACCTCCACACTGTTTTGTTGAATTTTTTCATTGCCACCCACATTTTCACTATTCCAATTTCCTATAAGATCACTAGAGACCTGTTGTTTAAAACTCTCTCTAAGTACCCTGACCACAACAAGCCAGTTCTAAGAGACTTTTAGGGGAAAAAAAAATCTATGGAGGACAATGTTGCCAGTAATGTTGAGAAGTGTCTGTTCTCAAAATGATAGTTTAAATGAAAAATCACTGATTTAAGATTTAACAAATATATAAACAAGCTACATCTCTTTTAAGTGTGAGTAGGAAACAAAAACAAAGACAAAAACAAAACACTTCACACTTGTAAAAGAAAGATATTGATATTTAGTACATACCAAAGATTGAGGAGAAATGATGACTACTATTACATCTCATTTAAATTATCTATGTAATCCACTGGAAGGCAGGGAGGTAATTTTTATAAATGAGAAAGATAATTCTCCCAAACATACTTATGTCTCAGTTGTTCTTATTCTCTTACTGGTCCGGTTGATACTATTCCATTTAGTGAGAATAAATCTCACAGACTGTTCGTTCAGTCCACCTCAGATGCGGAACTGCCACTTTCTTATACTCAGGAAACAAAATCACTTTCTGGAACCTTCTGGCTACTACAATTGCACTCTAACTCTAGAAAGATAGCCAGCCCTGTACTGTGCTACTGAAGAGAAACGCATGTGTAAAGTTCTCCTGCTCAGATCATGGACTGAACCACTGAATTACCTAATTCGGTGTTTCTAAATCCCAACGCATATCAGAAGCATTTGGGAAACTTTAAAATACACTGATGATTGGACACCATTCCTAGAAATTCCTATTTGATATGTCTCAGAGTGTGTTCATTAGTTACCTTTCTTTGTTTGTTTCTGTATTTCTTCTGTTATGTTTTGATTTAAGTTTCCTCTGAAGCTTGGTATGCCATTGGTGCTGAGAAATTCCAGTCTGGTTTTCTAATGCTGGGACAGGGAGAAAGTTACTACCATGCTGCTGACCTCTATAGAGTCAGCCTTAACTTGGGGAGTAAGAGAGTGGCCAGCTCTCTCTTAATGTTCCCAAGCCTTTCATCAGGCAATTTCAGTCTTACACACTTCTGACACCTACTCATTAAAATAGTACATGTCCAGGGGCACCTGGGTGGGTCAGTCAGTTGAGTGTCTGACTTAGGCTCAGATCGTGATCTCATGATCTGTGGGTTCGAGCCCTGCATGGGGCTCTGTGCTGACAGCTCAGAGCCTGGAGCCTGCTTCGGATTCTGTGTCTCCCTCTCTCTCTGCCCCTCCCTTGCTTGTGCTCTGTCTCTCTCTGCTTCTCAAGGATGAATAAACATTAAAAAAAAATAGTACATGGCCTCTATATAGGACCTAATTTGAAATGTTGAGCTCAAAAGTAGGTTATTAAAAATATAAAGTCCCCAATCACGACTTCTTTAAAATACAGAAAAGGCACAGGCTAACAAGACCAGTGCCTTGACTTTTAATTATTATTCAGCCATTAGAAGAAAGGAAATACTCATATTCCTCCAAACGGTTAATCTCTAATTATTAACATCAGGAAACGCCTGTAAAGTTCACAGGAACTTTCTCCTGTGCATGATTTACATTGCTATTTTTTTATATAACTTGGTTTCTTTTGTATTCCAATTCCATCTTTGTTCTATATTTCCTTTTTCATTTTTTGATGTATAGGTTGGGATTTTATTTTATTTTTCTGCCATGATTTTATTTAAATTCAAGTTAGCATATAGTGTAATAATGGTTTCAGGAGTAGAATTCAGTGATTCATCACTTACATATAATGCCCAGTGCTCATCAAATAAGTGCCCTCCTTAATACAAGACTTAGAGCTTGGAGCCTGCCTCAGATGCTGTGTCTCCCTCTCTCTCTGTCCCTTCCCGGATCATGGTCTTTCTCTCTCTGTCTCTCAAAAATGAATAAAAACTTAAAAAATTTTGAAATAGAGGAATTCATGTATTTATTAGAAGGGCTCTCTAAGTATAGAGAGAGTTTATAGTGGATAAGAATGAAAGAAATAATGAAAGGTTACTTATACATTGAGGAAAATATTATGGGAGTTAATGAGCTATTTAATGACAGATTATCCCAATCTTTTCTCAATAAACTAGAAAATGACCTCAGCTGAATAAGGGTGAAGATTTGGCACAAGAAGAAATTAGAGTTTAAAAGGGACAATGAGACACTAATCAAAATATTGATGACCCACAACAAAAATCAAATTTAAATTAGAGATCATGAATATGTAACAAATCAACTTTTATGTCTATTCTTACTTTTCCAATGTGTTTTGTTCCTGAGGAATGAGAAAGTGCAGTGAGAGGAGAAAAAATGTGGATAGTGAGACGTAAGTTAGTTCATTAATTCACCCAACACTTGATTTCATTCAGAAGTTATTTAGTACTTCTAAAGTGCTAGGCACTGAGTAAACCAAGGTAAATAAGAAGTATTCTCTGCTATTGATGAATTTATAGCATATCAGGCAGCAGGTGTTTGAAGTAAAAAAGATGATGGTGTATTTTGTCAAATATTTTAAAGTAATTTTTTATCCAGGATCATATTATTCACTGATTTGCAAAGATAATTCATTTTTTTCAAAATATGAATCAGGCTGTAATGAAAGAATTTGGAATTTTCAATAGTTAATGGTAATGTTATATCATTACCATTTTCATAGACCAGTAGAAAAAACTTCCTGCTCAAGAAATATGCATTAATTGGCATGTCCGTAATTTCTACTCAATTGGCATATGTCAAACTCTTTACATAACAATTACATTTTCTATACAAACCTAATGGAAATAAATATAATACAATGGATAAAAAGAAATCTCCAAATAACAATCTCTAGATTATGGCAAGTTGAAATATATATCAATTACTGCATTTCAATGTTTTCATTACTTTCATCTGATAGTCACTTTTCAGAAGGAAAAATTTTTTATGACAAATAAAGGTAATTAAATGAGTATGTCAGATTTTAGGATCTTGTCTAATTTTACTTTCTTAACAACACTTCCTTTTTTCCTCTATTTCTCTTTGTGGGATGTGTGTGTGTGTTCGTGTGTAATGATGCCAGTTTCTTCTTTGTATATGAAAGCACAAATATTTATATTTGTGATTTTTTATGATTTATAAAATATAAAATATATTTTACTTATATATATTTTATATATTTTATTTTTATTTATATTTTATTTTATTTTTTATTTTTGTCCTAATTATTGCTTGTCAAGTCAATCTTCTAATAATGAAAATATAGGTAAAATAATAATTTCAAACAAAACAACTTGATGAAATACCATTAAAACACATTGACTTACTATAATTTGCAACCGTGTTTCTAAGAAAGTGTGGTTTTGGAAAATAATCTCATCACAAAATTCATTGAACATATCATATGAAAGAAATTAGTGAGAAAGTATGAAGACCTGTGTTAAAAAACTGAAAAGCCCTATATTGAAATGCAAATTTTATCTGTGCACATGTGCGAAGGGAAGGGTTTTTATTCAACATAGTTGTAATACAATTCTTTTTCAGTGTCTTAGAGCAAAGAGCAGGTATTTGAGCAATTAGAAGTCAGAACAGGTGGCTTTTGAAGGGAATGAAATATTCTGAAATTCTTAATCATGGAGGCTACCTTAGAGACCTAGAATCCAATTGTGAAACTGAAATTAACATGAAACATTTTGACCCCAGAAAATAGGTAATGGTAAGAAGGAGACAATACTTAACACTGCCTCGTCTATTTCATAATTTGCTTACAACTCACTCTCAGTAAAGCAAATGAAAGGTATTTTCCTAAATATGATTTGCACATTAAAACACTCTAAAAAAAATCAATGTTAGCATTTGCAAGCTATTTGCAAGAGAGAATTAGAAATTCAAATTATATCTTTCTTATACTTCAAATATGCATAATAAAAGTTGTGTGCAGTTCTCATTTAGAGATCTGTTCTTCCTTTTCTCTCATTTTTTATTTACTTGTATCTCTCTATTTCCCCCTGACCTGAGAACAATTTTTAAGTTTATTTTCTTCATCACACATTTTATTCCCCCTATGTACATGTTATGAAGTTTAATTATGTTGTCTTTGTGCTTTTCTGAAATGTGTTCTAATTACATCTACCTCTATTTTTGTTCTGTCTGTAGAATTACCTTGTTTTCTTTTATCCCTCAAAGGGCCGATGTTTTCTTTACTTAAACGAAGAGGGAAAAATAGATACATTCTTAAATCTTCTTTTCATTCATACCATATACTATTCGTTTGCTGCATTGTTTGGTTCTATTGGATGAAAGATCAGTAAGTTCTATTAGCCTGCCAACTGGGTTTGTAGACTCTCCCTTGCTCCTCAGCCTCACTCAGGGGCCCCCAGGGTGTCAGCATGCTTTCCTGTGCAGCTTTATGATGAGTCCAATTACTCCATCCAACTTCTGCTGATGTAGAAATAGCTGAACTAAAAACCAGTCCTTTCTCACATCTGTATCATTTCTTATTGTGGATAAAATGTTATTTCTCTAATCTTTTAGAGGTATGGGTCCACTAAATTTACATATTTTAAAGGAAATACTTAGCATTTTAGTCTGCAATATAGTTAGATGTACTATAACACCAGAGCTTGTTATTTTTCCCCCAAATGATGTGAAATTATTTTATATCTCTCTTAGAAAAGAGTCCATTTTGAAAATATTTCCAAAACAAAGGAATCTGCTGTGAAGGTAAATTGTTGCACAAGTTTGAAAATCCAAATGAATAACAACTTTGAAAGGATAGTTCTACCTATAAAACTAAAAAGGCATATCCAGCCTCTGTCTGTACACCCACTGCATCCTTATTTCTATCTGTCTGTTAGTTTAGTATGAGAAAGAAGCTTAATATCAACATAGTTTGGCCTTTCAAATAGTGAAAGAGATAAAGAAAAAGGAAATGTCTTTAGTAAATGCATGACTTTCAAACTTGGAACACATCCATTGAGTTCTAAATAGCACTCAGGTGTATATGATTATTCAAAGAAAGTTTTGTTACAAAACTGTAACTATCCATTGTACTAAAAAGAAATCTTTATTTCTGGTTTTTCAGAGGTGCGTTAAAAAAAGGTAAAAAGTGATTATGTTGTGACAAGTTAATTAAACGTAATTTTGCAAAGGAAAAAACACAATATATTATTATATCTAGAATATGGCACAATATTGAGTAGTTTAGTTTGCTAAGACTGCCATAATAATGTAAGAAGATAAATAGTAATTTCTATTGTTTAAGCCACAGAATAGGCGGCTTAAACAATTATCTTCTTACAATATTGGAGAACTATTTCTGGAGGCCAGAAATCTGAGATCAAGGTGTCAACAGGAATGTTTTCTTCTAAGACATCTTTCCTTGGCTTGTAGATGCCATCTTCATGTTCGTGTGGTATTATCCCCATGTGCATATATGTCTACCTTCTAATTTCCTTTTTTTGGTAAGAACCCCAGTCACATTGTGCTAAGGCCCACCTTAATTACATCATTTTAACTTTATTATCTCTCACTCCTTTTTTAAGGCTTATTTATTTATTTTTGAGAGAGAGACAGAGAATGATCGGGGGAGGGTCAGAGAGAGAGGGAGACACAGAATCTGAAGCAGGCTGCAGGCTCTGAGCTGTCAGCACAGAGCCTGACATGGAGCTCAACTTCACAACAGTGAGATCGTTAACTGTGTTGAAGTCAGACCCTTAACCGAATGAGCAACCCAGGTGCCCCCTTTATTACCTCTTTAAAAACCCATGTCCGAATCCAGTCATATCCTTAAGTATTGGCTTATTAGGAATCCAAGGAATGAATTCAGCTCATAACAGACGTAACCAAAAAAAAGTTTTACATTATGAGAAATAGAGTACCCTATAAGGATAGATACATTTAACCTCTTATCATATCACAATTCCTATCAGATCATTATTCTTACTGCTTCCTTGATAAATTTGTTTTCTCTCTTTGATTTTCAACCCTGCCCACCTGATACTTATTTTCATTCACACCTCTTTATCACTGAGGAAAAAATATTTCAGTCTCTTGGTACCAAATCTCCCAAAATGAAATATTTCTGTATCAATGTCTTTATTAGGTATAGATGTAAATTAACTTTATTACAACATGAGGGTTGGGGGCACTGACTCTTGTGCAGTCAAAAACCCCCACATAGGCTTTGACTTGCTAAAAGTTTAACTGCTAATAGCCAACTCCTGACCCGCAGCCTTACCAATAACACAATGATTAACACATATTTTGTATGCTATATGTATTATATACTGTATTCTCATAATAAAGCTAGAGAAACAAAATGTCATTAAGGAATTATTAGGAAAAGAAAATACATTTACAGTACTATACTGTACTTACCAAAAAAATCTGCCTGTAAGTGGACTCACACAGTTCAAACTCAAGTTGTTCAAGGGTCCACTGTAGTCCTCCCTTATCTTTGATTTAATTTTAATGCTTTCAATTATCCACGGCCAACTGTGGTGTAGAAGCAGATTATCTTATTTCTGACATATGACCAGAAGGTCAATAGTAGTTTAACACTATGTCACAGTGCCTATGTCATTCATCTCATTTCATCTTATCATGTAGACATTGTGTCATCTCACACTATTATAAGAAGGGTGAGTATAGTACAATGAGATATTTTTAGAGAGAGAAAGACCACATTCACATAACTTCATTATAGTATATTGTTATAATCTCCTATTTTATTATTAGGTATTTTTGTTAATATCTTACTGTGCTTAATTTATAAATTAAAGTTTATTATTCGTATATATGTATAGGAAAACACAGTATATATGAGGTTTGATTTATTCATGGTTCCAGGTATCCACTGAGAAGATGCAAGCTTCCCCTTGCTGTTGTTAGCATAGACTTAGTGACTAAAAACAGCACACATTTATATCTTAAACTTCACCAAAAAACCAAAATGGGTCTCAGTGGGCTAAAATCAAAGTGTTGGCAAGGCTTTGTTCTGTGAAAGTTCCAGGAGAGAATCCATTTTCTTCCCTTTTCTGGCTGTTGGGGGCTGCCTACATTCTTTAGCTTAAGATCTCTTCTGCCTCCAAAGCCAGGCATGGCCAATCAAGTCTTCCCCACACAGCATTACTCTGACACTAACTGTTCTACCTCCCTCTTTCACATTTAGGGACCCTGTGATACATTGAGCCCAACTGGATAATTCAGCTCTAGTTTGTCCTCAGCTGATTAGCAAACTTAATCTCATCTAGTACCTAATTCCCCTTTCTGGTATTAGGACATGAAAATCTTTGAGGAACCAAGAACCATTATTCTGATTACTCTGCTTGCTAACTGAAATATTGAAAATCAGTCTTCCGTGTGGAGATTTAGAGATACCCACCACCTCAATTTCTGAAACAATATTATTGCTTTGGAGATTGAAATTGAAACATTAATGATGCAAGCTTCATGAAAATCCATTCTCAAAATTAGATCATACTAAAAGTTTCTCTCATCAAAGCAATGAATCAAATTTTGTAAATAATTTCAAAGAGTCATTCTGTTTGTGTTTGGATTCTCACCACAAACCAGGCACTGAAGCAAAACTTGAGTTTAGGCCGTTTATTTGGTAGATAATCCTAAGAAGTACAAGTGAGGCAGTAGGGATTGTGACACGTGAAAGAGAAGAAAATGAATAAAGAATCCATTGACTAATAACAATGCTAACAGCAACTTGGGGTCAATCTCACTGTGATTTTTTTAATTAAATTATGTCACACTCATTAGAGCTTCCCATTAGGATGCTTGGGAGGCTGGATATTTTCTACTGACTCCTGTATCTTATTTTTGAATGGTTAGCCCTAGGAAAATGAAGACAAGCACAATCCCAGGTTGACTTGCATATGGCAGCATGTGGTCTTGTGGTGCTGGAAGATACACTCAAGTGGACAACAGATTGCTATACAGGTGCTTAAGATAGGAAGCTGCCAGCATGTAGGAAATTACAGAAGTTACAGGCAAATTCTGAAGTTGTGTGAACAGGTATGAGTGAGATAGGGGGTACATAGACTGGTCCCTCAAAATTAAATATCAAAGCCCTAATCCCCATTGTGATGGTATTTGGATGTGGGGAACCTTTGGAAGATAATTAAGTCATGAGGGTGAAACTTTAATGAATGAGATTAGTACTGTTAGAAAGATAGGAGAGATCTTTCCTTCTCTGTACCATGTAAAGATACAGTAAGATGGCCCTGTCTGCAAGAAAGAAATTAGGAAGAAGGGGGCTTCATCAAGAACCCAAGCGTTCTGATCTCAGATTCTCAACCTCCAGACCTAACAGAAATAAATTCTTATTATTTAAGCTACTCAGTCTATGGTATTTTAGTTATAACAGGCTGAATTGACTATGACAGGGTGGTAGCTACAATCTCTAAAAGGACATAAAATAAAAGTTTAGTGAAAAAAGCTATAGTCTATATTCTAAAACCATAACGAACATTAATCATTTTCCTTCTTTATCACATATTCTATATTTCCTACATCTTTAGCCAGCAGTCTGCCTGCCTAGGTGGTTTGCCTGTAACTAAACCCTAATTAAATGCCTTGTGAATACAATTGCTGTTTACTGCTATCACCAGGCTGACATACTGCAATGAATGCCTCTAGTTCTGACACAATACTTCCTGCTCTGATTATTTTGAGTAACTCCTTTTTTTTGTTTGATATTTCATCATCATGAGGCCCAAAGTTATTAAATGGCAGTTATATTATTAGGTTACAGAAATTCTGATTCATTCTCTGCTATAAATTTCTTTCATATATACTTCATGGACCATGGCCTATAACCCTTAAAAGCATAAAATTGCAGAGTTAGAAAGCCTAAACTTCTCAATTTGGTCACACAGAGTGATAAGGAGAGGAATCAATCCTACTTTTACCCTTCTTTCCCTTTGCATTCTAGCTATTGGACACACAACAGCATATAATTTCAAATGGTTCAACATTTACACTATGTTCAAGAGGACATATTGGCAATCCTGCAAAGTATCATCCTTAAGCTGACCACCTAGCTGAAAGTCCATTCCACGTTTTATCAAGCTAGTAACTTCTGGGTGATAGATAGAATATGATCAATGAATTCCTTGTTCATTTATCCATTGTCAAAATCCTTAGCCATAAAAGGGTCCTTGGGTTCAAAGCAGTTTTTCTGAATCTCAGTCACTCAGAAACTCCTGTCTGGCAGAGGCATTGTAGGCAGAAGAGACAAATCCAGATCCTATCTGTATATGAATCTCAAAAAGATGAATTACTTCCTCTTACTAGGATGGGAGAGAATTAATGCTTTCTCTGTTACTATTAATGGATGCAAGGTTTATGATTCTATATAATCAAATAGATATCAAATGGACAAATTCTTCAAGGAATGGTACCATATTGACTGTTCAGTATCAGTCTCTGGTACTAACAGGCATTCAGGAATGTTAGTAATTACATTGGCCTTGATGAGAGGAAACACAAGCTAATATGGTCATTCATAGTTTCCAACCAAGTGACCACCAGCGCATTGCAGGATCATGGGATCACTATAGATAAATGCTGGCTGATATCCTGTGAATGAATAATCCCTTCCATTTAGTTTTTCAGTGTCTTCATGGCAGTTGACACCCTGTGATAAACAATGAGATGATACACCACTGTCCACTTGTTTTGGACCTATTCCCCTAGTCCGTTCTCAATTCTCTTTTTCAGACATTATTGTTTCTAATCCTCAGAATGTACTCCTTTCAAGTGTTTGGCCATACATCCAAGTCATTGCAAGTGCAATCATTTTCTCTTAAAAGCAACTGGAAAAAGAAGCTTGGCCTAGCTTGTAAAGATTCTTCTGTGTTTTTATTCTTTAATCATTAGTGAATAACGAGTAATTTTTCTTTTTAAATTTTTTTTTATTTTATTTTATTGTTTTTTACAAATAGTTTATTGTCAAATTAGTTTCCACATAACACTCAGTGCTCATCCCCAAAGTGCCCTCCTCCATGCCCCTCCCCTCCTCCCCCCCACATCCATGAGTCCTCAGTTTTTGTCAGCATTCAAGAGTCTCTCATGGTTTGC